>NW_028242131.1:0-12946 GCF_964263255.1 Lissotriton vulgaris | reverse complement strand
TAACTACCTACTGGCGACCGCCAGAAGGTAATTCATATATATGTATATATATATATGTATATATATATATATATATATATATATATATATATATATATATATATATATATATATATATATATATATATATATATATACACATACATATATATATATATATACATATATATATATATATATATATATATATACATATATATATTACCTATTGGCGGTCGCCTGTAGGTATATATAGTTAGGATTTTTTTGAATAGGGATTTCTGAAAATTCTATGTTGAATAACTTTGGCGTTGATGGACGGAATTGGTTGAAATTTTCAGGAAAATGGCACATTTTGTTTCTGAGCGTCCCCGGAAAGTTTGGGGTTTTTTTTTAAGTGGGGGCCGAGAAAAAAGGGGGGTCCCAAAACGTGTTTTTAACATTGAGTTTTCCATAGGGCGGTTGGACTCACTTTTAGCTCGAACGGCAGAATGGATTTCTATGAAACTTGGCAAAATTGTAGGGACTGGTAGTCCGATGTGCCTTTGCTAGGTCTCAAGATATGTGCTCTAGTGGATTTTGAGTAATTAAGGTTCCAAGAAATATATATATCTGTAAGCGCGCCCCGGTACGCGCACCGGAGAGCGCTCCGGGCGCGCTACGCGACTTGCGCGCGGAAAGCTGATTGGCTCTCGGGTGTCTGTAAACATTCTAAACAGTCCGGAGCGGCCACCATCTTGTGTCTCGGTAGGATCAAGACACAAGAGGTGGCCAAAACAAAGGGGGAAATGACCATAAGGGGGCAGAGTAGATCCTCCCTGACCCCCTAGGTTTGATGTGGGGGCTTTAAAAGGGCCCAGCGGGTCAAAAAAAATAGCGCCCGGTACGCGCACCGGGAAGCGCGTACCGGGCGCGTACTATCGGGAAAAAAGAACGATAGACTTTTCAAATATTGTATGTTTATTGATTGTTCTTTTTGTTGTTTTTTTTATTTTTATTTAAGTAGCAACATGTAGGTACCAATGCAGAGTCTAAAAATTAATATACACCGTCTCCTTTGTAGATATCTTGCATGTTGTTTCAGAAGTTATTGTGGTATATGAAATTCATACCATAGTCTGTCAGGAAAGCAGAAACAATATGGAGGCAGGAGATGATAAAGAGATGTTAAATACACATTAGAGATAATATAGTTGGAGAAAGGAAGTAACTATGAGCAAACTTACTATGTAACACAAAAAAGTTGCACAGTATATTTTAAGTCTCACTTTATATTATATCTTTTTGGGTACTATTTCATAATTTTCATATAAAAAAGAATAATGTCTCAAACAATTTTAACTTTTAAAATTTAAATTTATTGTTCTGATTTTTCAAAATCTAAAAGAATTTGTAACATTAATTCATCTGGTATGTCCTCCTTTTCATTCCATGATTCACATTCTTCAACACATTTAATTAAATCTTGGTCTACAGTGTCATCCAAAAAGTCTATTTCTTCATTTTCTTCCTTAGGATTGTTTTCAATCTTAATTTGAAATGAAATATTATTTTCTTTTTGTTGTGCTTCCATTTTCTTGCTGTAAATTGCATAAAAAATAAATATATCAGTAGAGATAGGGCACTGTTGGGTTTAAGTTCAGACAGGTACTTGTGAGTTTTTAACAGTGAAGTTATCTTTGGGCACTGCATGGTTTCAGGCAGGAAGTAGAACTATTAAAAAGTGCCTGTGATGAAGCCTAAGTAAATTCATAATTATACCACAGAAGCCTAACTCAACCAATAATTTAAATAATTAAGCCTTTCTCAATGACTAACTCTTATAGAGGGACAGTATATAACTATCTGAAAACGTTTTCCTAAATTAAGTTAAAGTGCATAACATAGTTCTCCTTTCAAATTTTTAAAATAACATCTTACCTTTCAAAAAGAAGTTTAAGTTGTGAGTGAAAATGCTCTTGAAATGTACTTCAGGAAGTAGTAGTCAAAATGGCTGTGTTTCTCTCTCTTTCTTTATATATATTCAGGTACATAACCAATCAAATGTCATGAAATAATAGTAGAAAATGAAAGTAACATTTTAATTGGTTGTCAAGTCTAACATATGTGTTTTTGTCATGTAATTTACCTCAGGATATTTAGTCAGGCCTACAGCATAAATGTCTCAATGGAATTCCATCAAATTTGGGTAAATGGTAGGGACTGCTATGTAGTAGGGCTTATTCTATATTTGATGAAAGTGTCTCTAGTGGTTTTTCTGTAAATTACTTTCCCACCTTTTTTTAGCGAGCGCTTACCAGTGCGCGCCCCGGCACGCGCACCGGCAGCATTACGGGAGTCCTCCATTTTGTGTTTCGGTAGAATTGAGACACAAGATGGAGGGCAAACAATGTTCGGAATGGGTAGAAGGGGGCACGGTAGACACTTCCTGACCCTCTAGGTTTTCTGAGGGGGGCTTAGGACGCTCATATAGGCAAAAAATAAAAAATAAAAATTGCGTGGGGAGCGCCTAGTACGCGCACCGGTAAGCGTACCGGGGAGCGTACTTTGGTGAAAAATAGTGAAAAAAGTTAGAAAAAGATACATTTTTTGAATAATCAGAGGTAGGGTAGCTCTGAAAAGAGCTATTGGGTTCTGTGGCTGATCCAATGCACAGTCTTAAATTCAGGAGGAATATTCTATTCCCCTCATCTGAGAAGTGCACACCATCTCCTCTGTAGATGTCTTGCATGTTGTAACGAAAGTTATTGTTGTATATTGAACCCATTCTAAAGTCTCTCATGTAAGCAGAAACAGATTTATTCACATGTTTCCGTGCTTTCTCAAATTGTGGACAAAATTGGTTGGAACAGTTCCATTTCTGTCTTTGGCATATATTGGAATATACCAAGGCAGTTTGGGGAAAAAGTGTCATCAATTGATGAAAGGTGTCCTTTAAAAGCATTTCCAGACCAACCCCAGTCATAGTGTCAAAATCATTTCCACCACAGTGCACTATTAAGAGGTCAGGGTTTGGCAGATGCATAAAGAAATTATATCAAAAACATATAAAATATATTTTTCGGTACACAGTCAAAATATCGAGTTGGAAATATCGACCTACCATAATATCGAGTCTGAAATATCGAAGGAGCATAATATCGAAGTCAAGAATATCATAGGACAGAATATCGACCCAAGGTAAGTAATATTGAAATTCTTAATATCGATGTCAGTAATATCGAAGTTAGTAATATCGATAGCATATATATCGATGTTACTAATTTCGATGACACTAATATCGATATTTGTATTATTTTATAGTTTTTTATTATGTATGTGTTATATGTTTAATTTAAGTATTTAAAAAAATTATTATTATATGTGTATTAATTTTATATAATAATAAATCAATTTATAAGAAAATTGTATGTTTTAGCACCGGAGCAGGTTGTGGGTTTATAGGGGAATAGGGTGGGAAGTAATTTAATTATGGTAAATTGATTATTAATTAGTAGGATAAATTAATAAATTATAATTAATTGTTAATTATTTGAAAATAATAGGAAAATAATTTAATTTAATTTATTAATTGATATATATGTTCTGTAGCGGGTTGTGGGTTTATAGGGGAATAGGGTGGGAAGTAATTTAATTATGGTAAGTTGAATATTTATTAGTAGGATTAATTAATTAATTATAATTAATTGCTAATTATTAATAAATAATTGGAAGAAAAAAATTTATTGATTAATTGATATATATTTTCTGTAGCGGGATGTGGGTTTATAGGGGAATAGGGTGGAGAGTAATTTAATTAAGGTTAATTATTTAATAATTAGTAGGAATTATAAAATAAATTGTATTAATTGGTAATTAATTTTAATTAATAGTTAATTAATTTTAATTATTTGCTAATTATTTTTCATTAATTCAATATTGGATAAATGTGTTATATTATGGGTAGTGGTTTTATACGGAAATATGGTGGAAAGTAAAGTAAATTTAATTAATTAATAATGTATTAAAACTAATTGTATTGTTAATAATATAATTGTTAATTAATTATTAATTGGTAATTAAATATTTTTTAATGGTATTATTTTACATTAATTTTAGGTAAAATATATTTTGCTAAGCATGTGTTTTATAATTAAGTATAGGTATTGTATGTGGTTTATATTTATTTAATAGTTAATTTATTTATAATTACAAAAGTCGTTTATTTATAAGTATGTTATTTTAACCCTTATACTATCCAACACTTTCCCTACTGTTGCACTCTCTGGAGTTGGAATAGTTTTTTTTACCCCTACGCTATCCAACGCTTTCCCTACTGTTGCACTCTCTGGAGTGGGAATAGTACTTTTTACCCCTACGCTATCCAACGCTTTCCCTACTGTTGCACTCTCTGGAGTGGGAATAGTAATTTTTACCCCTACGCTATCCAACGCCTTCCCTACTGTTGCACTCTCTGGAGTGGGAATAGTAATTTTTACCCCTACGCTATCCAACGCTTTCCCTACTGTTGCACTCTTTGGAGTGGGAATAGTAATTTTTACCTCTACGCTATCTAATGCTTTCCCTACTGTTGCACTCTCTGGAGTGGGAATAGTAATTTTTACCCCTACGCTATCCAACGCTTTCCCTACTGTTGCACTCTCTGGAGTGGGATTAGTAATTTTTACCCCTACGCTATCCAATGCTTTCTCTACTGTTGCACTCTCTGGAGTGGGAATAGTAATTTTTACTTCTACGCTATCCACCGCTTTCCCTACTGTTGCACTCTCTGGAGTGGGAATAGTAATTTTTACCCCTACGCTATCCAACGCTTTTCCTACTGTTGCACTCTCTGGAGTGGGAATAGTAATTTTTACCCCTACGCTATCCAACGCTTTCCCTACTGTTGCACTCTCTGGAGTGGGAATAGTAATTTTTACCCCAATGCTATCCAATGCTTTCCCTACTGTTGCACTCCCTGGAGAGGGAATAGTAATTTGTACCCCTACGCAATCCAACGCTTTCCCTACTGTTGCACTCTCTGGAGTGGGAATAGTAATTTTTACCCCTACGCTATCTAACGCTTTCCCTACTGTTGTACTCTCTGGAGTGGGAATAGTAATTTTTACCCCTACGCTATCCAATGTTTTCCCTACTATTGCACTCTCTGGAGTGGGAATAGTAATTTTTACCCCTACGCTATCCAACGCTTTCCCTACTGTTGCACTCTCTGGAGTGGGAATAGTAATTTGTACCCCTACGCTATCCAACGCTTTCCCTACTGTTGCACTCTCTGGAGTGGGAATAGTAATTTTTACCCCTACGCTATCCAACGCTTTCCCTACTGTTGCACTCTCTGGAGTGGGAATAGTAATTTTTATCTGTACGCTATCCAACGCTTTCCCTACTGTTGCACTCTCTGGAGTGGGAATAGTAATTTGTACCCCTACACAATCCAACGCTTTCCCTACTGTTGCACTCTCTGGAGTGGGAATAGTAATTTTTACTCCTACACTATCCAACGCTTTCCCTACGGTTGCACTCTCTGGAGTGGGCATAGTAATTTTACCCCTATGCTATCAAACGCTTTCCCTACTGTTGCGCTCTCTGGAGTAGGAATAGTAATTTTTACCCATACGCTCTCCAACGCTTTCCCTACTGTTGCACTCTCTGGAGTGGGAATAGTAATTTTTAACCCTACGCTATCCAACGCTTTCCCTACTGTTGCACTCTTTGGAGTGGGAATAGTAATTTTTACTCCTACGCTATCCAACGCTTTCCCTACTGTTGCACTCTCTGGAGTGGGAATAGTAATTTTACCCCTGTGCTATCAAATGCTTTCCCTACTGTTGCACTCTCTGGAGTAGGAATAGTAATTTTTACCCTTACGCTATCCAACGTTTTATATAATTAATTGTAAAAAAATTAAATGTTTTTTTTATTTTTTATATTACTTACATTTTATTTATGTTATTGTTTTATGTTTGTAAATGTATTAGTAAATTAGAATATATTTTATTAATTTATAAATTAGTAAAATAATTATTCATACTTATTGTTCAGTACATATATATTATATATTTAGTGTATATATTTAATTAATGTATTATTAATATATATGTATTATTTATTACTTTTAAACATTATTAGATATTTTTAAATATGCATGTTTTATTTATTAGTGTTATATACTTAATTTTACATTTATATATTAAAAGAAAAAAAGTCGATATTTTTAACATCGATATTTTTTACATCTATATTATTTTTTCGATATTTTTGTACTTATCATGTTGTAGATAGGATGTCGATATTTTTGCCCTCGATATTATTGACTCAATATTCTTGTAGGTTGATATTTCTGAGGTCGAAATTCTGTCAGTGATCCATATTTTTCCTTTAAAAGAAGAATACATTTTACAGCTTTTGATATTTGCTTTTAAAAAACCATTGAAATTCACTGAAAAAACCATAGGTTATAGACCATATATAGTTAGGAATTAGCATTTACAAAACCTTGAAAATTCACTGAAAAAACCATAGGTTATAGACCATATATAGTTAGGGATTAGCATTTACAAAACCTTATTTTACTCACACAAAACCATTGAAATTCGCATATATAGTTAGTTGCACTAACTATATATCGCGCACCCGCAATCCACTGCTGATGATGTCACATATTACATCATTCATGACATGGTCAGTGACATGGTCAGTGACAGGTTTTGTAAATGCTAATCCCTAACTATATATGGTCTATAACCTATGGATTTTTCAGTGAATATATATATATATATATATATATATATATATATATATATATATATATATATATATATATATATATATATTACCTACTGGCGGTCGCCAGTAGGTAGTTATAGTTAGGATTTTTTTCAATGTTAAATCTCAAAATTCTATTTGGAATAACTTTGGCGCCGGTTCACGAATCTGCCTGGAAATGTCCTCAAAATGGCCTCGCGGTGCCCCGGTTCTTCCCTGAAAGTTTGGAGGGATTTGTCAAGCGGGGGCCGAGATAAAAGGGGGGTCCCAAAACGTGTTTTCCCCATGTTAATTTCCATAGGGCGGTCGACCTCACTTTTAGCCCGAACGGCTGAATGGATTTACACCAAACTTGGCAAAATTGTAGGGACTGGTAGCCCGATGTGCCTTTGCTATGTCTCAAGATATGTGCTCCAGTGGATTTTGAGTAATTTAGGTTAAAAAAAATATATATATCTGTGACAGCGCCCCGGTACGCGCACCGGGGAGCACTCCGGGCGCGCCACGCGACTTGCGCGCAGAAAGCTGATTGGTTCTTGGGTGTCTGTAAACATTCGAAACAGTCCGGAGCAGCTTCCATCTTGTGTCTTGGTAGGATCGAGACACAAGAGGTGGCCAAAACAAAGGGGGAAATGACCATAAGGGGGCAGGGTAGACCCCCCTGACCCCCTAGGTTTGATGTGGGGGCTATAAAAGGGTCCCGCTGGGCAAAAAAAAAAATTGGGGGGGGGGGGATTTTCGCGGGGGTGGAACCCGGTACGCGCACCGGGGAGCGCACCGGGGAGAAAAGAGAATGGCAGAGTTAAAAAATTTAAGTCATTTTATATAAATGGGAGGTCGCCCTTCAAGTGCTGCAAAAGATGATTCCGCACTTGAGGTGCTAGGCTGAGGGGTCTGTGGGTTTTCAGACATAGCTCTCACCTGTGCTTGGGCCAAATTATTTGGGTGCCACCTCTCCATGTGGCGAATCATGGTGTGGTTGCGAAAACTATATTTTTTAGCAGGATTGCCACGTGAAAGGATGTTCTTGCAAATTAGACATGTTACTTTAGGGGCATTAACTTTCTTCAGTCCTGCAGGTAACTTAAAGAATTGCCAAATGTAGTGCTCCTTTAAACGAGATGGGTGGGGTTCCTCTGGTAGGTACTGTCTCTCCTGCTCCTCCTGCTCCTCTTCCTCCTCTTCGTCCTGCTCACCACCAATAAGCAGAGGTGGTGGTGGTCCTTTTCGTGGTAGTGGTGGTGGTGTGTTGGAGCACCAGCAGCAGCAAGTAGAGTAGCCATTATTGGTCTCTCACAAAGAAATAGCTCTTGCTCTCTCAAAGAAGAAGGTAAGAATGAGGAAAAAAGTTGGGGGCTTTCCTCATTTGGAAAAAAAATATTAGGAACCAATGAAAAGTGTTATTATCAAGTCACATGACCCGATGCGCTTACGTTACCCGCTCCGGCGCGCTTACGTTACGCGCTCCGGGCCACGTCGTGGAGAGCTTCCGGGTGCATTTACGCAGCGCGTCATAAGACACATCGCGCGGCTAAGCGATACGTCACGCTTACGCGACGCATCACGATGTTGTTTTCGATCGCGACATTGGCGCTAACGGGACGCTTCCCGGTTCGCGCAACGGGGCGCTTCAAAATACTACGCTTTCCGGGGCGCTCACCGGGGCGCGCACCGGTAGCGCTCCAGGGCAAAAAAAACCCATTTTTTTTTAAAATTCGAAAAATTGTAAGGACTGGTAGCCCGATGTGCGTTTGCTATGTCTCAAGATATATGCTTCAGTTGTTTTTAAGAAAATTAACTTTTAAAAAATATATACTGGGCTACATTGGGCTATATATATGTTAGGGCCCAAATGTAGCCCAAATGTAGCCCAATGTAGCCCAGAGACAAACAAATACAAATGTAGCCCAAATATCAGCCAAATGTAGCGCAACTATAGCCCAATGATAGTATGTACCAGAGTGTTCTAAAGAATAACTAGAGCGCTAACAGTCTTACTTATAAAGTGAGACATTTAGTTAGGAATTAGCATTAAAAAAAACTTTGAAATTCACTGAAAAAACCATAGGTTTCACACCAGTTATAGTTAGGAATTAGCATTTAAAAAACCTATTAAATTCACTGAAAAAAACATAGGTTTCACACCAGTTATAGTTACCTGTAAATTTTACTGATATAAAACCATTGAAATTCCCACGTTATAGTTAGTTGGACTCACTATAACTTGCACGTGTAATGCACTGCTGATGACATCACATATTACATCACTCATGACATGGTCAGTGACATCACTCATGACATCACTGATGACACCATCCTTGTGACAGAGAGACTGACCTCCTTTCACTCTAAAGTAATCCTTGAAACACATATTCAAAAATAGAAACTAACATTTTCAAAAAAGTGGAGATACCTATACCAGTTACAACAGCCAATTCAGTAATTCCACCATTTACATACACATCCACTCATTCACCAACAGTTCTATATAGTCAGTCATACATATACTCACTCATCATATGTAGTGAGACACCTATACATCCGTTAACACACAACAGTCTTCCAAAAGTTGCTCACACACATATTCACACATGCAAAGAAAATACTGAACATCCATTTTTTTGCATATACAGCCATACACACTCTACCACCTTACTTCTAAGGAAACTTACACATACTTACTCTCTTAAACAATCACTTATAGAAACACATACTTCATTAAACAAGAACTCTTTCAATCTCTGACTCTCACATATACTCACTTATATACACCAATACTCACATATACTAGATTAAAAGATATGTAGTTACTGATAAAGACACTAGTAAGACAGTCATTCACTTACTAACACATACATATACACATTCATTCACCCATACAGTCCGGCACATATGCTGTCTTCAAAACACATACAAACAGTGAGTCAGTCATTGATGCATCTGTGTGCTAAGTAACACCCCCACCAAATCATACAGACACTTATACTGATACTAAAAAAAACAAATAATAATCCATATACACACACATGTAGCTACTCACCAACCCATGCAGCCACTTATACACAAAGTGAAACATTGATACAAACATTTAAATATTTAAACATTACTCGCTAATATATGTATTCACTATGATACACTTAATAAGCCAGTTAACCAATCATTTTTTTTTAAACATCCATTAAGACACTTATTTAAACATTTATTCTTCCATTTACCTTTACATATACATATATAAAACATGTTTATTTTTTAGAAAAAAACACATTCACTGGATGGTGTCATCAGTGATGTCATGAGTGATGTCACTGACCATGTCATGAGTGATGTAATATGTGATGCCATCAGCAGTACATTACACGCGCAAGTTACAGTGAGTCCAACTAACTATAACGTGGGAATTTCAATGGTTTTATGTCAGTAAAATTTCCAGGTAACTATAACTGGTGTGAAACCTATGGTTTTTTCAGTGAATTTAATAGGTTTTTTTAAATGCTAATTCCTAACTATAACTGGTGCGAAACCCATGGTTTTTTCAGTGAATATATATATATATATATATATATATATATATATATATATATATATATATATATATATATATATATATATATATATGGAACAACTGAATGATCGAGCATGCTATCAAGGAACAGATGCCAACCTAGTTCAACAAGCTAAGGGAGTCTTTTATTCCAAATTGATGGCATGGCGCAGCACAGGTATTATTACAATGGACGAATACAAGTTCATGAAAAAGGAAAACCCTGTAACACCTGTTGTGTATTTAATTCCCAAGATCCACAAAAACTGTGTACTTCCACCGGGTCGGCCTATCATCTCCGCATGCAATAGTATTTTAGAAAATGTGAGCAAATACTTTGACTTTTTTTTGCAGGGGTTTGTTAGGGCCTTACCCTCATTCGTACTTGATACAGAGGGCATTCTGAATAAAATAAAAGATGTTGAATGGAAACAGAGCTACTTGTTAATTTCACTTGATGTAACCTCCCTTTACACCAGCATTTTTATAGGGATGGTTTGAGAGCAGTCCAACACTTTCTTGACTCAAGACCAAGTAGCTTAACTTAACATACACGCATGATTATTTCTATGATTACCATGTGTTTGGAAAACAACTTTTTCTTGTTTGGCAAGCAATTGGTTCAACAGATGAGGGGTGTTGCAATGGGGGCCTGCTTCTCTCCCAGTTATGCCTGTTTGCACATGGGTTACTGGGAGGAGCAGGTCCTCATGCCAAACTATACTCTAATCATGCAGACTAAAGTTGTAAGGTGGTTAAGGTACATTGAGGACCTTTTTATAATCTGGAATGGATCAGCTAATGAGGCCAATGCTTTCATTTCACAGCTCAATGTAAACAACTTAAACCTACAGTTCACTGCACAGATAAGCGAGACAACTGTGTGTTTCCTGGATGTAGAGGTGTTTCCCAGAGGGGGAAAACTAGAAACCAAGCTATACCGGAAACCAACTGCTGGCAACAGTATCCTCCATGCAGGAAGCCATCATCCTGCCCATCTCATTAGGAGCATCCCTTACGGGGAAATGCTCCGCATAAGAAGGATATGCAGTGCAGAAAGAGATTGTAGGTCAGCTCAACTAGCCTGCAAAGCTAGATTTTTGAAAAGAGGATACACTAATGATTGCATAGTCAAGGCCATCAGCAGAGCAAATTCCAGAGACAGAACAGCATTGGTGTCTAGTGTAACTCAGAACAGAACCATATCATCTCCAACTGCCAATAATGAGACCCGACTTATCCTAACATTTAGCAACCAACACTTGGCCATTAGAAGCATAATTAAACGCAACTGGACATTAATCTCTAGTGACCCAGTGTTAGGTAGTCAAGTTAAGGATAGTCCCAACATCACCTATAAATGAGCCAGAAGTGTGGGTGATTGCCTAGTCTCTAGCAGCCCAGAAATCAGAACCACAACATCATGGCTAGATTCTAGTAGAGGTTTTTGCAAGTGTGCCTCTTGTAAAGTTTGCAAAAATGGAGTTAGCAGGAAGGAATATTCTTCCCCATTTAGTGACAAGCCTACTGCAATCAAATGCCAATTAACATGTTGCACAGAATATGCAGTGTATGTGCTGGAATGCCCGTGCAGCCTGCGTTATGTTGGCAGTACGAGACCGCATGTATACAAAGGCATTCTGCAGCACCTCAGGACCATAACCAATGGTGACACTACTTACCCTGTGGCCAGGCATTTTGAAGAGAAGCACAGTAAGAATCCCTCAGAATTAAGATATTTTGTAATTGATACGGTGCCCCCCAGAGGAGGGGAGGAGACCGTGAAGCCATATTGCGTCGATTGGAGACTAGACACATTATCTTACTAGACACCAAGACTCCAAATGGTCTGAACGCAGGGGAAGACTATTACACCTACTTGTGAACATGATTTTTTCAAATTAATTGTAAACTGTAAACATACCTATTAGCCTATTTCTATTCCTAAATTTTCTATTGAAGAGCATTGTTTTTAAACACACATATTCTAGCTAGTTGCATTAGTTTACACTTGGTAGCACTTATCTTTTATGCCAATATTTATTGCTAATTTTTGCACATATGCCTGTTTTAGCCCATGATATGTCAGTTGTTATCTCATTCCCTGTGGCAACAGATAAGTGGTAAAATCTGAGTTTATATCAGTAACGGTGGAGCAACATTGATTTTATTATGAATCAATATAGGAATGTTGTTATTCTTATGATTGCTGCTATATTTATAACTATATTTGTATTTATATTTATGCTCAAAATTCATGTATTTTTTATATTTATATTTATAATTATTTATTTATATAATTTATTTATATGAGTGACCGCCATTGTTTCCCACTGTATTTATACAGTATTACCTTTCGGTTTTACATGAGCTATTTTCAGAATTGACAGGCTTGTGGTTAACTGAATTCAAGCATTAACATGTTAAGACGGTATGTCGTTTATGTCTATTACTAGCAATGTTTTTTTCATTGGCACTAGCACTTTAAATTGAGCACTCACGCCCCTACTCGTTGTCATGTGATCAAGGCCGTGGTCGGCCGAAACGCGTAATGGTGGTGTAGTAGTTGAGAGCAGAAAAAAATAATAAAATAACCAGCACCAATTCCTGGGTTTGCCTCGTCATTCTTCTGCATGACTGCTGAGACGTTTGTATGCCGTC
>NW_028242130.1:0-67713 GCF_964263255.1 Lissotriton vulgaris | reverse complement strand
TAGGTAATACACACATATATATACACACACACATATATATATATATATATATATATATATATATATTCACTGAAAAAACCATAGGTTAGAGACCATATATAGTTAGCTGGACATTTTATTGACATAAAACCAATGAAATTCCATATATAGTTAGTTGCACTAACTATATATCGCGCACCCGCAATCCACTGCTGATGATGTCACATATTACATCATTCATGACATGGTCAGTGACATCACTGATGACATCACTGATGACATCTCAAATGACATCACTGATGACATCACTGATGACATCTCAAACGACATCACTGATGACATCATCTAGTGTCTGTGTGTTTTTGTAAAGTTTAAATATGTTTTACATATTGAAGAATGAGTGGATGTATGGAAGACTGAGTGTGTGTGTGGCTGGCTGGGAGGTGTGTGACTCTGTGCATATCAATGTGTACTTGTATCAGTGATTGTATAAGAGAGTAAGTATGTGTTAGTATATGTGTGAAAAGTATGGTGTTCTGTGTTTAACTGTATAGATGAGGAAATCGAAGTGTGATTGATTCTTCACAGGACTGACTAGGTGTATGAGTGCATATGATAGTGTTGTAATAATGAGTGACTGTATGTATGAGTGATTGTATGGGTGAATGAGTGAATGTGTGTGTAGACGTAGGAATCAGTGAGTGCGTATGTAGTAACTGGTATTGGTGTGTCATGATGTCATCAGTGATGTCATTTGAGATGTCATCAGTGATGTCATTTGAGATGTCATCAGTGATGTCATCAGTGATGTCACTGAAGTATGGTGTTCTGTGTTTAACTGTATAGATGAGGAAATGGAAGTGTGATTGATTCTTTACAGGACTGACTAGGTGTGTGAGTAACTCCATGGATGAGTGGCAGTGTGTGAGTGTCTGCATAGGTGTATGAGTGCATATGATAGTGTTGTAATAATGAGTGACTGTATGTATGAGTGATTGTATGGGTGAATGAGTGAATGTTGGTGTAGACGTAGGAATCAGTAAGTGCGTATGTAGTAACTGGTATTGGTGTGTCATGATGTCATCACTGATGTCATTTGAGATGTCATCAGTGATGTCATCAGTGATGTCATTTGAGATGTCATCAGTGATGTCATCAGTGATGTCACTGACCATGTCATGAATGATGTAATAGGTGACATCATCAGCAGTGGATTGCGGGTGCGCGATATATAGTTAGTGCAACTAACTATATATGGAATTTCATTGGTTTTATGTCAATAAAATGTCCAGCTAACTATATATGGTCTCTAACCTATGGTTTTTTCAGTGAATTTTCAAGGTTTTGTAAATGCAAATTCCTAACTATATATGGTCTATAACCTATGGTTTTTTCAGTGAATTTCATTGGTTTTTTGAAAGCTAATATCTATAGCTGTAAAATATATTCTTTATTACGTGACGTATCACGTAGCCACGTGAGACGCCTCATGACGCGTCGCATAACCGTGACGTATCGGTTCTGCAGCGCAAACAAAACCCGTAACGTAAGCGTGCCGGAGCACGCTTACAGATATATATATTTTTTTTAACCTTAATTAGACAAAATCCACACGTGCACATATCTTGAGGCCTTGCAAAGGCACATCAAACAAACAGTCCCTTCAATTTTGCCAAGTTTGCTGGAAATCTATTCCCTTCATTTTTTTTTTACTGTTTCTCTTGGTTTTCCCCTTGTTACGCTTACCGGGACGCTACCCGGTACGCGAACCGGACGCTCCAAAAACACAAGATGGCGGACTCCCGTTATGCTGCCGGTTAGCTGCCCGGTTCGCGTACCGGGAAGCGCCTCTACCGCGAAAAATCGCGGGGGACTTTAATATCCCCCTCATCAATCCTAGGGGGTCAGGAGGGGTTTACCTTGCCCCCTTTCCTTCATTTCCCCCTTCTTTTTTCACCACATCTTGTCGCTCGAACCTACCGAGAGACAAGATGGCGGCCGCTCCGGACTGTTTACAATGTTGACAGCTACGCTGCCGGTTAGCTGTCCGGTTAGCTGCCCGGTGAGCTGCCCGGTTCGCGTACCGGGACGTGCCTCTACGGCGTAAAATCGCAAAATTTTTTGCCCCGCGGGGCACTTTAATATCCCCCTCATCAATCCTAGGGGGTCAGGAGTGGTTTACCTTGCCCCCTTTCCTTCATTTCCCCCTTCGTTTTTCACCACATCTTGTCTCTCGATCGTACCGAGAGACAAGATGGCGGCCGCTCCGGTTTGTTTAGAATGTTGACAGACACCAGAGACCCAATCAGATTCGCTTCGCGAAGTTCCGTTACGCGTCAGGTACGCGAACTGGGGCGCTAACCGGAGCGCTGTCACAGATATATATATTTTTTTAAACGTTAATTTCTCAAAATCCACTGGAGCACATATATTGAGACATAGCAAAGGCACGTTGGGCAAACCATATCTACAATTTTGCCAAGTTTCATGTAAATCTATTCAGCCGTTCGAGCTAAAAGTGAGTCCAACCGCCCTATGGAAAAATGAATGGGAAAAACATGTTTTGGGACCCCCCTTTGTTCTCAGCCCCCCCTTGACGAAACCCCACCAAATTTTCAGGGGCTGCTCAGAAGAAAATGTGCCATTTTCCTGAAAATTTCAGCCAATTCCGTCCACAAACGCCAAAGTTATTAGACATAGAATTTTCAGAAATCCCATAGAGAAAAAATCCTAACTATATATACCCACTGGCTATCGCCAGTAGGTAATATACATATATAAACATATGTAATTTGCATATCTATATAAATATAAATGCATGCATACATATACATATATGCATACATATGCATGTTATTTACATGAAAGTTTTAAAAACACTAATAAAAGCAAAGCTAAAAAGCCACCTCATTACAAACAGAATGGCTTTAACTTAAACGAGGGCGAGATCTATTGCATTTTCAATGCTTGTTTACTTTGGTTCTATCAAGAAGGCATTCAGATGTGTCACACATTTGCCATAAATTCTGAATGTTAGCACTCTAGTTGCTCATTAGATCACTGTAGTAAAGCTAGTGCTCACCAGGGAAGTCTGCTGCTAATCATGGTTTGCAGCCATTTTCCCGCATTTTTTATCCCGCAGACTTTCAGTCCGCATACCATTATCCCGCAAGGTCATTGAGCTCGCATACCATTATCCCGCATTTTTTCAAAACGCATGTGCATTTATCGCGCATGCCTTTTCAAAGAATTACGTTTTAAAGGCATGTATGGTAAATGCATTTGCGTTGTGAAAACCACGATGACGAGAGAGGTAAGTGGGTTTGTGTTAATTTTTTCGTGGGTTAGTGATTGTGTAGTGTAGTGTAGTGTTGTGTAGTGTAGTGTTGTGTTAGTGTAGTGTAGAGTTGTGGTGGTTGTTTAGTGTAGGGTCATGCTGGGGGTAGTGTTTTAGGGTTTAGGGTTGTGTTGTAGTGTTTGCTTAGTGTAGGGTCATGCTGGGGGTAGTGTTTTAGGGTTCAGGGTAGTGTTGTAGTGTTTGCGTAGTTTAGGGTCATGCTGGGCGTAGTGTTTTAGGGTTTAGGATAGTGTTGTAGTGTTTGCGTAGTGTAGGGTCATGCTGGGGGTAGTGTTTTAGGGTTTTGGGTAGTGTTGTAGTGTTTGCGTAGTGTAGGGTCATGCTGGGGTGTAGTATTTTAGGGTTTAGGGTAGTGTTGTAGTGTTTGCGTAGTGTAGGGTCATGCTGGGGGTAGTGTTTTAGGGTTTTGGGTAGTGTTGTAGTGTTTGCGTAGTGTAGGGTCATGCTGGGGTGTAGTGTTTTAGGGTTTTGGGTAGTGTTGTAGTGTTTGCGTAGTGTAGGGTCATGCTGGGGGTAGTGTTTTAGGGTTTTGGGTAGTGTTGTAGTGTTGGCGTAGTGTAGGGTCATGCTGGGGGTAGTGTTTTAGGGTTTTGGGTAGTGTTGTAGTGTTTGCGTAGTGTAGGGTCATGCTGGGGGGTAGTGTTTTAGGGTTTTGGGTAGTGTTGTAGTGTTTGCGTAGTGTAGGGTCATGCTGGGGGTAGTGTTTTAGGGTTTTGGGTAGTGTTGTAGTGTTTGCGTAGTGTAGGGTCATGCTGAGGGTAGTGTTTTAGGGTTTAGGGTAGTGTTGTAGTGTTTGCGTAGTGTAGGGTCATGCTGGGGGTAGTGTTTTAGGGTTTAGGGTAGTGTTGTAGTGTTTGCGTAGTGTAGGGTCATGCTGGGGGTAGTGTTTTAGGGTTTAGGGTAGTGTTGTAGTGTTTGCGTAGTGTAGGGTCATGCTGGGGGTAGTGTTTTAGGGTTTAGGGTAGTGTTGTAGTGTTTGCGTAGTGTAGGGCCATGCTGGAGTGTAGTGTTTTAGGGTTTTGGGTAGTGTTGTAGTGTTTGCGTAGTGTAGGGTCATGCTGGGGGTAGTGTTTTAGGGTTTAGGGTAGTGTTGTAGTGTTTGCGTAGTGTAGGGTCATGCTGGGGTGTAGTGTTTTAGGGTTTTGGGTAGTGTTGTAGTGTTTGCGTAGTGTAGGGTCATGCTGGGGGTAGTGTTTTAGGGTTTAGGGTAGTGTTGTAGTGTTTGCGTAGTGTAGGGTCATGCTGGGGGGTAGCGTTTTAGGGTTTTGGGTAGTGGTGTAGTGTTTGCGTAGTGTAGGGTCATGCTGGGGGGTAGCGTTTTAGGGTTTTGGGTAGTGCTGTAGTGTTTGCGTAGTGTAGGGTCATGCTGGGGGTAGTGTTTTAGGGTTTTGGGTAGTGTTGTAGTGTTTGCGTAGTGTAGGGTCATGCTGAGGGTAGTGTTTTAGGGTTTAGGGTAGTGTTGTAGTGTTTGCGTAGTGTAGGGTCATGCTGGGGGTAGTGTTTTAGGGTTTAGGGTAGTGTTGTAGTGTTTGCGTAGTGTAGGGTCATGCTGGGGGTAGTGTTTTAGGGTTTAGGGTAGTGTTGTAGTGTTTGCGTAGTGTAGGGTCATGCTGGGGGTAGTGTTTTAGGGTTTAGGGTAGTGTTGTAGTGTTTGCGTATTGTAGGGTCATGCTGTGGGTAGTGTTTAAGGGTTTAGGGTAGTGTTGTAGTGTTTGCGTAGTGTAGGGTCATGCTGGGGTGTAGTGTTTTAGGGTTTTGGGTAGTGTTGTAGTGTTTGCGTAGTGTAGGGTCATGCTGGGGGTAGTGTTTTAGGGTTTAGGGTAGTGTTGTAGTGTTTGCGTAGTGAAGGGTCATGCTGGGGTGTAGTGTTTTAGGGTTTTGGGTAGTGTTGTAGTGTTTGCGTAGTGTAGGGTCATGCTGGGGGTAGTGTTTTAGGATTTAGGTTAGGGTTGTAGTGTTTGCGTAGTGTAGGGTCATGCTGGGGGTAGTGTTTTAGGGTTTAGGGTTGTGTTGTAGTGTTTGCGTAGTGTAGGGTCATGCTGGGGGTAGTGTTTTAGGGTTTAGGGTTGTGTTGTAGTGTTTGCGTAGTGTAGGGTCATGCTGGGGTGTAGTGTTTTAGGGTTTTGGGTAGTGTTGTAGTGTTTGCGTAGTGTAGGGTCATGCTGGGGGTAGTGTTTTAGGGTTTAGGGTAGTGTTGTAGTGTTTGCGTAGTGTAGGGTCATGCTGGGGGTAGTGTTTTAGGGTTTAGGGTAGTGTTGTAGTGTTTGTGTAGTGTAGGGTCATGCTGGGGGTGGTGTTTTAGGGTTTAGGGTAGTGTTGTAGTGTTTGTGTAGTGTAGGGTCATGCTGGGGGTAGTGTTTTAGGGTTTAGGGTAGTGTTGTACTGTTTGTGTAGTGTAGGGTCATGCTGGGGGTAGTGTTTTAGGGTTTAGGGTAGTTTAGTTGTTTAGTGTATGCTAAAGGCATATTCGTTCTAAAAGTTTTCGTTATTTTAATTTGCGGCCTAATAGTACATGCGGGATTTTTTTTGCGGACTGATGGTATGCGGGATTTCGTCATATATTCGCTAATCATACTTTCTATGGCAAAATGAACCCCCTCATTTTGTTCCTTTTTAAATTAAATGTTTTAAGAGTTACCACTTTATTCCAATCAAGATGGCTTCAGGTGTGCCATACCTTTGTAATAAGTAGGACTGTTAGCACTCTAGTTGTTCTTTAGAACACTCTGGGACAATCTGTCATTGGGCTATAGTTGGGCTACATCTGGTGATATTTGGGCTACATTTGTTTTTTTTTATCTCTGGCGGCCATCTTTGGGCTACATTGGGCTACATTGGGCTACATTGGGCTACATTTGGGCTCCAACATATATATAGCCCAATGTAGCCCAATATATATTTTTCAAAGTTAATTTTCGTAAAAACCACTGGAGCCTATATCTTGAGACATAGCAAAGGCACATCGGGCTACCAGAGCCTACAATTTTGCCAAGTTTGGTGTAAATCCATTCAGCCGTTCAGGCTAAAAGTGAGGCCAACCGCCCTATGGAAAATTGCATGGGAAAAACACGTTTTGGGACCCCCCTTTTTTCTCGGCCCCCCCTTGACGAAACCTCTCCAAATTTTCAGGGGCTGCTCAGAAACAAAATGTTCCATTTTCCTGAAAATTTCAGCCAATTCTGTCCTCATAAGCCAAAGTTATTCGACATAGAATTTTCAAAAATCCCATAGGAAAAAAATCCTAACTATATATACCTACTGGCTATCGCCAGTAGGTAATATATATATATATATATATATATTACCTACTGGCGGTCGCCAGTAGGTATATATAGTTAGGATTTTTTCCCTATGGGATTTCTGAAAATTCTATGCCTAATAACTTTTGCGTTTGTGGACGGAATTGGCTGAAATTTTCAGGAAAATGGCACATTTTGTTTCTGAGCAGCCCTTGAAAATTTGGGGGGGTTTTGTGGAGGGGGGGCCGAGAAAAAAGGGGGGTCCCAAAACGCCTTTTTCCCATGTTAATTTCCATAGGGCGGTTGGACTCACTTTTAGCCCGAACGGCTGAATGGATTTTCACGAAACTTGGCAAAATTGTAGGGACTGTTAGCCCGATGTGCCTTTGCTAGGTCTCAATATATGTGCTTCAGTGGATTTTGAGAAATTAACGTTTAAATCAAGATATATATCTGTAACAGCGCTCCGGGCAGCGATCCGGTTCGCGAACCTTTCGCGTATCGGAACTTTGCGATGCGAAGCTGATTGGCCCTCCGGTGTCTGTCAACATTCTAAACAGTCCGGAGCGGCCGCCATCTTGTCTCTCGGTAGGATCGAGAGACAAGAGGAGGCCAAAACAAAGGGGGAAATTGCCATAAGGGGGCATAGTAGATCCTCGTTGACCCCCTAGGTTTTATGTGGAGGTTTTAAAAGGGCCTAGGAGGGTCCAAAAAAAAAAAATTAAAAATTTTTTTTTTGCGTGGTAAGCGCCAAGTTCGCGAACCGGAAAGCGTTCTGGGCAGCGAACTTTATGGATAAAAGAATGAAAGACTTTTCTAATACTGTATGTTAATTATTTGTTGGTTTTGTTGATTTTTTTTTAATATTTTTATTTTTTCAGCAATTTTTTATTGTTGTGATTGTGTTTAAAAATTTAATAACATTTCTTACATTTAACTACTTTATGAATTACATATAAAAATGATTAAAGACTCAAACAATTTTTTAATATTACATATAATTTTATTTTTCGGATTGTTTTTCGAAATTTACTAGAACGTCTAGCATTTCACTGTCTGATATGTGTTCTTGTTCAGTGAACATAAGTTCAAACATTTGACCGTCATCATAATGAAGTAAATGATCCACTGATTCCACACATTGAACTAATTCATGGTCCCGTGATTGATCCATGAAATCAGAGTCATCATTGTCCTCAATTTCTTTTTCTGTGTTGGTCTCCAGAACAATTTCGAAGGAAACATTCTGCTCACCTTCCATTTTATTGCTGTAATTTGCATAAAAAAATAAATATATCAGTAGAGATAGGGCACTGTTGGGTTTAAGTTCAGACAGGCATTTGTGAGTTTATACCAGAGAAGTAATCTATGGGCACTGTATGGTTTCAGGCGTGAATTAGTACTATTAAAAAGTGCCTGTGAAGAAGCCTAAGTAAATTTATAATTATACCACAGAAACCTAAATCAGTCCATAATTATAATAAAGAAGCCTTTCTCAATGTCTAACTCTTACAGAGGGATAGTATATAACTATCTGAAAAAGTTTACCATATTTACTTATAGTGCACAATATACTTCAGTTTTAAAAATAACAACTTACCTTTAGAAACAAGTTGATGTTATTAGTGGTATTCTAAATGATATATACAACAACAAGTAGTAGTCAAAATGGCTGTGTTTCCTTCTCTTCCTTTATATATATTCAGGTATATAACCAATCAAATGTCAGGTAATAAAAGTAGAAAATGTAAGTAACATTTTCATTGGTTGTCAATTCCAACACTTCAGATGTGTTTTGTGAAGTAATTTACCTCATGGTACTTGGAGAGGTCTACAGGCTAAATGGCTAAATGAAATTTCAATGAAATTTGTGAGAATGGAAGGGATTGTTATGTAGTATGAGCTAATCTATATTTGGTGAGAGTGTCTCTAGTCGTTTTTCTGTAAATTACTTTCCCACCTTTTTTTTTGGACCGCTTTCCGGGAAGCGGCCCGGTTCGCGAACCTTAAGCGTCACGGGAGTCCACCATTTTGTGTTTCGGTCGCATTAAGATACAAGATGGAGGGCAAATAATGTTTAGAATGGGTAGAAGGGGTCATGGTAGACTTATCTTGACCCTCTAGGTTTTCTGAGGGTGGCTGAGGAGGCTTATATGTGCGGAAAAAAACATTTTTTTTAAAAATTCCGCGAGGTTAGCTTTCGGTTAGCGAACCGGGTAGCGCTCCGGGGAGCGAATTTTGAGGAAAATTAGTGAAAAAAGTTAGAGAAAAATAATAATTGTGAGTGATCAGATGTAGGGTAGCTCTGAGAAGAGCTTTTGGGTTTATGGTACATTTAGGTACTTATAAGTAGGTACCAATGCACAGTCTTAAATTCAGAATGAAAATTCTGTTGCCCTCATCTGAGAAGTGAACTCCATCTCCTCTGTAGATATCTTGCATGTAGTAACGCAAGTTATTGTTGTAAAGAGAGCCCATTCCATGGTCTCTCATGTAAGCTGAAACAGATTTGTTTACATGCTTCCTCGCTTTCTCAATTTGTGGACAAAATTGGTTGGACCACCTCCATTTCTGTCTTTGGCATATATTGGAATATACCAAGGCAGTTTGAGGAAAAAGTGCCATTAATTGCTCAAAGGTGTCCTTTAAAAGCATTTCCAGACCTACCCCTGTCAAAGTGCCCAAATCATTACCTCCACAGTGCACTATTAACAGGTCAGGTTTTGGCAAATGCATAAAGGTTTTCACCAATGGTATCAATTGGTGACATTTTAATCCTCTTTGGCCCAACCACTTAATTTCCACATCTTGTAAATTGAGGTTAGGTAAATTTCTGCTCTCAGCATACCTTTGAGCCCAGTGGATGTAACTATGTCCAACAATCCAGACCTTAAACATGGTGGGTGAAGGTTGGGCTGCAGTCAGATGAAGTGTGGTAATGAAAGGGCAGTTGAAACAGTAGGAGTTTCTAAAGAAAAAAAACTGTGGATTTCCAATGCTAATGATTCATTAGCAGTGATTGGTGCATTTCCATTTCTGAAAACAGAAAGTTAGGGTGCATGGATGTGTTCCTTGAAAGATGTAATTTGAATGGTCAAGGAAGAAACATTTAATGAAAGATTGCACTGGATACGCAGGTGCACTGAGAGTTCAGAGTTCAATTGAAACATTGTTGTGTGAATTTGCAAACATGAGAGGTCTTCCAGGAGGTGGTTGCTATGGAAACAAGGCAGATAGGGCAGAGGGGGGAAGGGTTTTGATTTGAAAAAAGTGAGGGAAGAGGAATGATTGGCTAATATGAGAGATATGTGCAATGAATATCTGTATTTCTGTGCTTTCAATAGCTGCAGCCTTTGGAGTGCATCCTTATTCTTCTGCTGAAGACAATTTGGTGTATTTCTGAGACTGTTTTCAAAACTCAAAAAATATTTGCTAAGGTGAGAAAAGATTTATTTAATTTAGATAGAGAATAGTATGATTTAAGGAGAAAATGATGAAAAAAGCTGTGTTTTTAAAATGTGGTTTTGTCTCTAGTGATATAGTAATAGAATTAGTTTCATAGAGAAATTATAATTGCATATTTGGTGTAACATTCTGGCATGCTGTAACACAAGATATTGTAATACATGGAGGCCATTTCATGGTCTGTTATGTAAGCTGAAACAGATATGTTGCTTTTAAAAACGATTTCAGAAATCAATTACATTTCTGGATATTTACTGCTAGAGCTTCATAGGTTGTTTTGGGCCATATTTATAAGGTATTTGAGTGTCTAAGATGTTATGTTCGCCTTTTAAAATGTAAAGTGTTCCTCATGGGGCAAGTGTCTTGTAAATACGCTCCCACTTGTGCTTGGCAAATTTAGATTTTGATTATGGGAGTTACCTAGCCATGTTAATAGTGTCCCAAAAATGGTGCTAGGGCATTCCAGAAAACACTTTCATGTGTCTCAAGGACATTTTTAGTTATTTCTTCATGAATGCAGATATACAATTGATTTATATGCTGTGTTTAAAAACGAATTTTGAAATGAATTAAATTTCAGGATATGTACTGTTAGAGCTTCATAGGTTGTTTGGGGTCATATTTAGAAGGCATTTTAGTGTCTTTGATGTTATTTTTCCCTTTTTAAATGGAAAGCGTTCCTCATGGGGCCCTGAGCAGTTCTTAGCCATGTTATTTCATAGGAAGTGGATAACATGGCTAAGAGCATTTGCTGGAAAATGCATGAATATCGCTGACTTTTCTGCGATGTTATTTTTCCCTTTTTAAATGGAAAGTGTTCCTCATGGGGCAAGTGTCTTGTAAATACGCTCCCACTTGTGCTTGGCAAATTTAGATTTTGATTATGGGAGTTACGTAGCCATGTTAATAGTGTCCCAAAAATGGTGCTAGGGCATTCCAGAAAACACTTTCATGTGTCACAAGGACATTTTTAGTTATTTCTTCATGAATGCAGATATACAATTGATTTATATGCTGTGTTTAAAAACGAATTTTGAAATGAATTAAATTTCAGGATATGTACTGTTAGAGCTTCATAGGTTGTTTGGGGTCATATTTAGAAGGCATTTTAGTGTCTTTGATGTTATTTTTCCCTTTTTAAATGGAAAGCGTTCCTCATGGGGCCCTGAGCAGTTCTTAGCCATGTTATTTCATAGGAAGTGGATAACATGGCTAAGAGCATTTGCTGGAAAATGCATGAATATCGCTGATTTTTCTGCTATATTCATGGATTGTGGCCTTTTTTTTCACATTGCTTCATAAATTGTTTGGGTTCATATTTAGAAGGCATTTTAGTGTCTTTGATGTTATTTTTCCCTTTTTAAATGGAAAGCGTTCCTCATGGGGCCCTGAGCAGTTCTTAGCCATGTTATTTAATAGGAAGTGGATAACATGGCTAAGAGCATTTGCTGGAAAATGCATGAATATCGCTGACTTTTCTGCGATGTTATTTTTCCCTTTTTAAATGGAAAGTGTTCCTCATGGGGCAAGTGTCTTGTAAATACGCTCCCACTTGTGCTTGGCAAATTTAGATTTTGATTATGGGAGTTACGTAGCCATGTTAATAGTGTCCCAAAAATGGTGCTAGGGCATTCCAGAAAACACAATCATGTGTCTCAAGGACATTTTTAGTCATTTCTTCATGAATGCAGGTATACAATTGATTTATATGCTGTGTTTAAAAACGAATTTTGAAATCAATTAAATTTCAGGATATGTACTGTTAGAGCTTCATAGGTTGTTTGGGGTCATATTTAGAAGGCATTTTAGTGTCTTTGATGTTATTTTTCCCTTTTTAAATGGAAAGCGTTCCTCATGGTGCCCTGAGCAGTTCTTAGCCATGTTATTTAATAGGAAGTGGATAACATGGCTAAGAGCATTTGCTGGAAAATGCATGAATATCGCTGATTTTTCTGCGATATTCATGCATTGCAGGCCTTTTTTTATCACATTTGCAAGCACTTCTTAGCCATGTTATCCAATGGGAGGTGGATAACATGGCTAAGAGCATTTGCTACAAAGGTTGTTTGGGGTTATATACCATTTTTGGGAAATTATTAACATGCCTATCTAACTCCCATAATCAAAATCTAAATTTGCCAACCGCAGGTGGGAGCGTATTTACAATAAATTTGCACCATGAAGAATGTAAAATAGCATACTAGATACTCAAATAACTTATAAATATGACCCAAAACATCTTATGAAGCACTAGTAGTGCATATTTCCAGAAATGTATTGGTTTTCATTTAATGATTTACTTCATTGGTAGGCCTTCACATGTTTTTTTACCTTGGTTTTTTTTCAGTGAAAATCTTATCTGCAACCATGTGTTGGCCTCACCTCAAATAAACAAAACAGGTGATGGACTGAATGTGGATCAATGACACACATTTACCCCAGTCAAAAGATCTGGGCCTAAACAAACCTTTAGATAGGCTACATCTTATCGTCATCCTGAATTAATGATTTTAAATATTAGGGAGTGATTTATGAGTGTTGTATGCCTGTTTTGTACCATTGAGTGTCATTTTTGTGATGCAGTGCTGGTGGAAAATATTTGCTATGTTAAATAATTAGTACGGCATTAAGTTTTAGATGACTGTTATTTATTTACTGTTTGGTAATAGTGGTTAATAACATTTTATATTATATTTTTTCACAGATTCAACTGCAGATTCTTTCATAGTTTGGAAAATGCCTTCCAGAAGTCGAATACGAAAGGCTAGAAAACGTCAAAGACAGCAGGATGATGTTTTATTGCAGCAGTCCTCTTCCCCAAATACTTATCAAAACACCAAGAAAGGTCCGGGTAAGAGCACGAAATCATTCTTAAGAAATATTTGTAGTAAAAAAAATTTTGCTCAAAAAAATGTGTCTGTTTACAAAAAGAAAAGTAATTTAAATGGAAAGGAGAGACCCATCACAAATGTTACTGGTAGAGGAAGAGATAACTCTGTGCATGATAGTAGAAGGAAACAACAGTTTAGGGACATTCGACAACGAATGTTCCGTAATAGGATATTAGTTAATTTATTGAAAAATATTAAAAAGAAAGGCCAACAGAAAGCGGCATTTTATAGGAAGAAGAAAAATGTAGAGAAAATTATTGATCATGCTTTTGAAATCAAGCGAAAGTTGTTTATTTTGGTAATCAATAGAATTAGGAAACTAAGCAAGGTAATTTCTGATTTCAAAACAAAAAGTAGATGGAAGAGAGTAGTAAATCGTACTAACTTTTGTGAAGTTTTTTCTGGAGAATGGATGCATAGTTCAAGTTCTGAGGCATTTTTTAATGAGGAGACTTATTTTCAGGATAATGATTTGGTGCATGCAGTTGACATCAGTGGTCGAGCTTATGAAGTGAAGGATGGTTGTCCAGTTGAAAAAGAACAACTTGTGACAACAGAGACAGAAGAGGCGCTAAGTGATGAGGTTTTAGGAAGACGTCCTAAGGGTCCTGTGTACATTTGGAAGTGTAGTTCTATTTGCAGTGTGCGACAGGTTTCCATCAATTTGCTTTGTGATTTTATACGGACATTTAATAAGAAAAGTTTGAAGCAGAAAATGAAGTTGTTGCAAGATTTAGATCCTTGCAGAGTGAGACAAATGACAGGTTTGCGTGGTCATTCACTGGCTTGTCTTTCCAGGAGAGTATGCCAGAGTGTTTTTCATCATTTCAGGATGCTAGCAGTGCATCATAATAAAGTGAGAAAATTAGTGAGAATGTTGTATTATGCTAAGAGTCCAGCAATTATGCTTAAACAGTTATGTGCTGCTCTTTTGCATGGTTCTGAAATAGATGTGAAGAATATTTGTGAAGAAATTGAGTTTTGTTACTTTGGTAGTAAAGATGAGAATGTTCAAATTGACCCTGAAGTAGAGGGTAATGTGGAAGATAATGTACAGGTTTCCAGTACAGATAATTTTCAGAAGGAAATTGCCACGTTTCAGATGAAATCAAGTGAGAGGCCTAATTTCACTTGTGTATGTTGTCGACGCACTTATTATAAGAATCAGACTAAGGTAGTGGATTTATATGCAAAAAGTGAAAGGGAAAATAATAGTGAATGGAAGGATTTAGCCACATACTTGATGGTAGAAAATTATTTTGATTTAGGATCGGATCAACGTGTGTGTACTTATTGTTGTAATAAATTAAACCAAAATCAGATGCCTGCTAGGGCAGTTCATAATAATCTGGAATTGGTTGAGATTCCTTCTGAATTGAAGGATTTAAATACTTATGAATCTATTTTGATTCAAAGTATCCATCCCTTTCAGGCTATTGTAAGAATGGAGCCAAAGACAGGGAAGTTGCCTCCAGCAGATTTACAGAGAGGATTAAAGGGAAGAGTTGTTTATTTGCCTCTAGATTTGAAGAAAAACATTAACACAATTGGAATAGAAAAAGTGGAAGAGGAACCTCTGGTTATCTTGGTTAATGGGGTTCCGACAAAGAATAAGAAAATATGGCAAGATTTAGTGGATGTTAGGAAAGTCAAAAAGGCAACAGTGTATTTGAAGAAAAATAATAAGTACTATAAGAATGTATATGTTGCAGAAGAGGAAGTAAGTGATGAAGAGGATAGCGATTTGTGTGCAGGCCAAATTGAGAAAGTAGAGGCCTCTAAAAGTGAAGAAATATATGAACATTATAGTGTTCATCCTTTGCATTCCAAGGAAGTCATGGGGAATGCTATTGAGTTGTTTCAAATGAAACAAGCCAAAGGGAGTCCCATTAGTGTTTGGGAGGAAAGTTTGGAAGCTCGGTGTTTCCCACAGCTATTTCCTACAGGTCGAGGAGGAAGATATGATGAGCGACCTCATCAAATTCCTGCGTCTGAATACCGGACTTTACGATTGTATGCAGAAGATCCTAGGTTTCGGCAATGCATTCCCTATTTGTTTCATCTCCTGTTTGAAAGCGATCTGTCTGGACTTTCATATGCAGTGAACCACATCTTAAAAAGTGGTATACAGATGCGAAACATCTCGGCAAGTGACTTTATGCATAAAGTCAATGTCCAAGACAGTATTTTGGATTCTCACTTAATTAATCTCATGGCGTGTCAGCGTGGTACTAATGAGTACTGGTACCGTCGTCATGGTGATTTAAAATGTATGCTGAGGAACTTAGGAACTCCGACATGGTTCCTCACTCTGAGCTGTGCTGAGTATGGCTGGGATGACTTACTTGAATTTCTACGAGAGGCAAATGGAAATATTGAAAACATTGAATTCAAGACACCTGGAGAACTGTGTTCTTTGGATCCTGTGAATGTATGCAGGTACTTCAATCATAGATTTGAAGCTATGATGTCTTTCATCACAAATAAAAAGAATCCACCTCTTGGAGAGGTGTTGGATTTCTTCTGGAGAAAGGAGTATCAAGCAAGAGGTGCCCCTCATATACATATGTTGCTGTGGATCAAGGATGCACCTAAATTTGGAACAGATCCGGATGACTTAGTGATGAATTTCATCGAACAGTATTCTACGTGTGCTGTTCCAAACGCAACGGAGAAGAAAAGTCTAAGAGAACAAGTTCTACGTTTCCAAAGCCATCGTTGTGGAAAGTACTGTCGTCGTAAATTCAGAAACAAGGACAAGTTCTACACCAAATGTCGTTTCAACTTTCCACGACCGGTGATTTCTAAAGGAAGAGTGAACAGTTTGATGTCTTCGCTGCGACATAATGTGACGAGGAAATCACCCAAGAATACATACAATTTGAAAAGGAACGAAGAGTCCAAGTACATCAATGACTACAACCCAGTGATTTTGTCCATGTGGAATGCCAACATGGATATACAGTTTGTGGCTGACAACTGTATGGCTGTGGCTCGGTATGTGACATCTTACATCACCAAAAAAGAAAAGACCGAACTGAAGGATATGTGGGAGGACATTTCCCATGAAAAGAGCCTCAGCAAGAAGTTGTACAGTTTCAGTCTGAAGATGTTGTCGCATCGAGAAATCGGAGCTTACGAATGTTCTGATCGATTGTCTTCAGCAAGTCTCTATGCCAAATCCAGGAGTCTCGTTTGGGCGAGTCTTGGTCTTGCTGCAACGCGAAATCGAGTTCTAAAACCTGTTCGGGAAATTGAGTATTTGGCAGAAAAGGAACCAAACAGTACCGACATTTTGAAGACCAACATGTTGGATACATATTATCCAAATCGAAGCAGTCACCTTGAGAATGTTTGTCTATATGAGGTTCTCCAAAATTATATATTCAAGAGGAACATCAAAGAAGATATTGAGAAAGGAGTGTATGCTGTAATTGGAAGTGAAGGATGCCTGGTCAAGCAAAGAAAATGCCAATTAGTAAACCATCGAAAATTAAGTGGCGAATCTCCAGAAAAAAAGGAGTTTTTCTATTTAGCACTTTTGCAACTTTTCAAGCCTTGGCGTGCAGAAGAGGAACTGCTTGGAGATTTCCTCTGTTACGAAGACTCTTTCAATGCAGCCAAGGAGTCCATAGAATGTCCTGCTTTTTCTAAATATCAAGAAATGCTAACTTTGGAAATTGAGCAGGAAGCAACGATTGCAGCCGAGATTGCCAGAGACAGTTCTCAGGACAGTCAGAGTTCTGTTTCATTGAGTCAAGATCCACTTGGAGGACCTATTATCGAAAATGAAGCTGCCACTGCTATGAATGAAGTAGAAAGAGCCATGGCACATGCTCAGGAGGATTCAGTTAACTTACAAGACTTGGAAAAACAACTCAACGTTGAGCAGAGGAAAATATATGATGAAGTTACCAAGGAAATTGAGCACGGATTAAGTCATGAGAAGAAAGAGTGCTCGTGTACGTCGTTGAAGCCTGTCCGACTGTACGTGAGTGGAGAAGCGGGAACTGGAAAAAGTTTCCTCATTAAAGCAATCTCTTGTTATTTGCAGGAAAGGACTGAGTCATCGCTGTCTTGTGTTGTGACCGCTCCTACTGGACTGGCAGCACATAATATTAAAGGTATTACTTTGCATCGTCTATTGATGCTGCCGGTGGAGCATGACAACAAATTACAATACAACAAGTTATCTGGAGATGCTTGCTGTGAAGTTTCAAGAGTCTTGAGGAAAATGAAACTACTTATCATTGACGAAGTAAGCATGGTTTCCAATGTCATGCTTGCCTTTGTGCATTTGAGAATGCAAGAAGTACTTAAAACTGAATATGATGTCTTATTTGGTGGGAAACACATTATTGTTTTCGGAGATCTTCTACAGCTGACACCAGTAAAAGGTCAACCTGTGTTCAAAATACTCACGCATGAAGATACCAGGAAGTGCCTAGGGAGCATTGGCAACGTCAATATATGGTTAAACTTCAATTATGCAGAACTGCATCAAAATATGCGTCAGGCAAAGGATGAAGATTACAAGAATATTCTACAAGATATTAGAATTGGAAAAGTGACCGAGCATGGGAAAGAAGCTTTAAATGCACGGTTACTGTCAAATTTGTATCCCAAACAAGAGATTGTGCCTGAGAATATTTTTCAGAAAATTACTGAGAAGAAATCCGGGATATGTCTCATGCCAACTCTTGCAGAATGTGCCATCTTCAACAACAAAATGTTGAATTTAGAAAAGCAAGACATTGTGAAACTGGAAGCTATCGACAAATTAGAGCATATGGGATCAACAATTATTTTGTCAGATAATTTGAAATCAAAATTGGATTCATTAGAGAAGACTATATCTAAGACAGCGGGTTTTGAAAAGACTCTGAATGTGTGTTTAAATTGCCGAATCATTTTGAGACGGAATTTACATGTAGAAAGAGGTCTGGTAAATGGATCAATGGGTAATGTTGTTGATTTTGAGAAATACAGAAATAGAGATGGAATAGAATTTTTAAGAATTAAATTTGATGGCATTGAGGAAGTACAGCAAATTGGTCGTTGTTCTGCTAGGTTTTTGCTTGTTAAAGACTTATATGTTCGCCGTAAACAGTTTCCTGTTTGCTTAGCATATGCGGTGACAATCCATAAATCGCAAGGTTTAAGTGTAGACTGTGCATTGGTGAATATTGGCAGTTCAGTGTTCAAGGAGGGTATGGCATATGTGGCATTGTCACGAGTTAGAACTTTATCGGGATTGTACTTGATTGACTGTGATGTCACAAACATTTGTGCGGATCTAGATTGTGTTAAGGAATACAATAGGTTAAGAAGAGAGTATGCGCCACATTTGCCTCAATATCCTTTGTTTGAGAAACGTGTGGTAGGCCGGAAACGTAGAAATAGCAGTAATAGTAGGGAGGTTGTTGCAAAAAGACTAAAAGTGAATGAACCGAAAGTTGTTAGCAGAAAGAAAGTGGATACTGTTGAAGAGATTGTTGGTTTTCAATTTGAAAACAGTTCTGGTGTCAACTGCTATGCAAATGTCGTTGTTAATGTTCTCTTTTCACTAGAGAGTTTAAAAGAACAGATTGTGTTCAATTCAGAACAAAGTTTATGCTGCTTGTTGAATTCTGTGTTAGAGAAATGTAGCACTGATCGTACAAAAGTAGAAAGTGTGTCTGAAGTTCGTTATCTGTTAGATGAATGTTCAGGTCAAACAGACTTCTCTGAAAATAATCAGCAAGATTGTCAGGAGTTTTTAATGTATATGCTTGATATATTGCAAGATGAGGGTGTAGATGTAGATCACCTGTTTGGGCTTTCTTATCAATGGCAGCATGACTGCGAGAACTGTATGGTATCAAGTACTACTAGTGTAGACTCAGAAAGATTTATATATTTAACTTTGCCAGACAGTAAATCAGTGTCCTTTAATAAGCTAGTAAATGCAGCGGATCACAACATGGAGTGTAGCCAATGTAAATGTGATATGATGTCAACATTATTTATACGTAGATATGGCCAGTATGTCATTTTAATGATGCAACGATGTAGGCCTGATGGATCAAAATTGTCAACTTTAATAAAACATTTTGTGGCTTCTCAGCTGTCAATATCAGGGAGGACTTTTGTTACTGTAGCAATTATCTATCACGATGGTCCATCAACAACATCAGGACATTATACAGCTTACTTAAAGTCTGGAAACGGCTGGTCATTCTGTAATGATTCTGTTGTAACTTTCAAAAAAAAATTGCCGTTTGACCTTAAAAATTCTTACCTGGTGTTTTTAAAACCAAAATTTTAAGTAGAGGGAATGTAAGTCTGCAATGCTGTCTCGATTAAAAATCCAACTATATAAACCTGATGGAAGTAAGTCTGCTTCATAGTAAGCAGTATCAGTGTCATAGGAAAAGGAGAACATGAGTGACAAAGAAGAGTAAGATATTAGTAGTCCAGGATTGTGAAAATAATCTCAAATATTTTATTTTTGAAAGTTGCGAAAATAGAAAATGTCGGGATTTGATTGGAAGAATTACAAGACTTGCGAATCGCGGCAACATGATTTGGCCTAGTGGAAACATGTGATATAATGAGAGAAGTTTTTTTTCTATGTAACATATTTCACGTATCGATGGAGGTTTTCTTTCAGAAAGTGGCGGGCTGAAAATATTTAAAGCACAACAGAGTGGATGCTGTTTATAGGAGATCGTTTGACGTCATTGAAAGTAAGTTAATTTTAAGAAGTTTTGAAAACAGATTTCTTAGGTTGTATGGGTTTTTTAAACACAGTCATTTTGATTGTGTTTTTTTTTCCCTGCTGTTACATGATGAATACCTTCAAGTCACTGATTTAAGTGAAATTTGATACATTCTGAGAACAGCAAAAATAAACCATTTAACATGTATAATTAATGTTATGCTTTTTGTCCTTATGATATACATTTAGAAATGTGTGGTACATATGGGTAAGCTGAGTTCTGTAAATATCAATTTTAATGCTTAGAGTGCTGTACTTCTGGGTAGTGTTTTTTTTTTTATAAAAAAAAGAGGCCTCACCTCAAAGAAAGCTCTTGAAAGCACACATCTTATTTGCATCCTAAAACAATCATTTACAATGTTAGACACAATTTTATTATGGCTTTACATCTTTTTTGCGCTGCTATTGCATCACTATTGTGAGACATTAGCAGTGCAAGAAAAACATCATGTTCCAAAATAGGCCTCAGTTCAGCAACATCAAGATACAGTTTCTTTTGAATATATATGTTTAGGATTGTGTAGGTGACGTAGAGAAGCAGAGACTTCTGTAAATGTCAAAGTTGTTGAAAAACTGTTTGTTTTTGAACCTTTTCCCTTGTCTTTTCTAATTTTTAAATACATGTTTTAATATTTTTTGAAATGTTTGTTCTTTGTTTTACAGATTGAAAGTATGAAAAAATATTTAAAAAAGGTAACAAGAATTATAAGGTAAATGTTTTCCACTCTTTTTACCCGCAATGCACTGCTGATGATGTCACTGACACTATCTCTCATTTACTCTCTCTAGCTGTCTTTCTTTTTACATTATTCTCTGATTACTTCCCTTATACTAACTCTTCTTTTTTTTAAAAAAATATTTTTTTAGTTCGCTTAAAGTTCGCGAACCGGTCAGCGAACTTGAAGCGAACCAAAAGAAATAGAGCTTGCCAGAGTGATAAACATTCTAGCAATTTTGTTTGAAAGGGGAGGTAGTTCTGAAAAGAACTGTTTTTTTTTGTTTTTGTTGTTTTATATTTTTTTTTTATTTTTTGAACATTTTTTGATTTTTTTGTATTTTTAGAACTGTTTTATGTTTTTTTTGTTTTTTTTATGGAGGGGAGACAACAAAAAACAGGCTTTCAAAACGGCTCAACTGGAGCAAAAAAAAGAAAATTACTTTTTGGGTGCATTAGGGCATTTATGATTTTCATATGCAATGTTCATGAGGTTGACACTCATGTTGCCATATGATAGCATTTCACCACAGTAAACACAAGATAACTTTATGTGCTGGAAGTTAGGTTGGATGTTGGGCACAGTCTCTTGTGCCTCTCTTCCCGTCAAAGACAATGTGGATGTAGATCTTGCCACAGGAGTTGCCGTCGGATTGTCTACAAGATCCCTTAATTCAGCCCGGCTGTAGTTATTGGGATGCCACCTGCTCATGTGACGGTGCATTGTATAGTTCCCCATACTGTACTTCTTGTCTGTGCCTCTCGACAATCTGTAGTCACAGATGAGGCAGGTGGCATATTTTGCATTCACTTTCTTTGTTCCAGGAGGGATGGTGAAAAACTGCCAGATAAAACTGGATTTTCGTTTAGAAACCCGGGGCAACTCATCAAGAAATTGTTGTTCCTCTCTCTCCTCTTCTTGTTCTTCCTCATCTTCCTCCTCTCTGTTAGTCAGAATTTGACTAGGTGGTCCTTTCTTCTTATGAGGAGGTGGAGGTGGTGGTGGGGGTGCACCAGCTGCAGCAAGAATGGAAGCCATTGTGGATCTTCAGATAAATGGTCTTTCTCTCACCAAGATGAAAGTCAGAGTGAGGAAATAAGGAGGGGTTTACATGATTTGGGGAAAACAAAAGTTCTGAGCCAATGAAAAGTGTTATTTTTAGGTCACATGACCTAGTCATACATCATTTGGAAACCAAAAGTGAAATGAACCAATGAGAAGTTTGATAAACAAGTCACATGACCTGTTCCGCTTACGTTACGCGGCGCGCGCCGCGTCCCAGATCGCTTCCGGTTCGCGGTCCGGAGCACTTCCGGGAGCGCTAACGCGACGCGTCATTAGACGCATTACGCGATAACGTGATATGTCGCGCTTCCGCGACGCGTCACTGTTCCGCTAACGTAACGTTGACCGGTTCGCGGACTAGATCGCGGCATCAAGATGAGCTAACGGAAAGCTTCCCGGTTCGCGAACTAGAAGCGAAGAAAAAAATATTTTAAAAAAATTATCAATAAATATCTATATATATTTTGGGATTTAAAGAATAATACATTTTACAGCTACAGATGTTAGCTTTTAAAAAACCAATGAAATTCACTGAAAAAACCATAGGTTATAGACCATATATAGTTAGAAATTTGCATTTAAAAAACCATTGAAATTCAATGAAAAAACCATAGGTTATAGACCATATATAGTTAGGAATTCGCATTTACAAAACCTTATTTTACTCGCACAAAACCATTGAAATTCCATATATAGTTAGTTGCACTAACTATATATCGCGCACCCGCAATCCACTGCTGATGATGTCACATATTACATCATTCATGACATGGTCAGTGACATCACTGATGACATCACTGATGACATCTCAAATGACATCACTGATGACATCACTGATGACATCTCAAATGACATCACTGATGACATCTCAAATGACATCACTGATGACATCACTGATGACATCTCATTTGACATTACTGATCACATCACTGATGATATCATTCATGTGATAATACGATGAACCTCTTCAGACTCTAATATAACCTTAGATACAATCAGTGTAAACAGACACTCACAGACTGTCACTCATCCATGGAGTTACTCACACACCTAGTCAGTCATGCAAAGAATCAATCACACCTCCATTTCCTCAACTATACAGTTATACAAACTTTACTTATTCAAACATATACTAACACATATTTACTCTCTTATACAATCCCTGATACAAGTACACAATGATCCATACAGCCACTCACACATTCACTGGCTCTTATGCACAGTTATTTATATATGTCAACTCTCACATGTACTGTGTTTTACATATGTACATACTTTGACATGTAGCACTGAGATATCCATTCACTCACCAATACACTCATGCACACAGTCAACCGCCCATACAGCTGTTTCCACATGCACTTTTGAAACCATACATCTAGTGAATCAACTGCTCACACATCTATGCACAGAGTCATACACCTCCCAGCCACCCACACACACACTCAGTCTCCCATACAAATACTTGGGCAACCAATCAATAACCCATATAGTTACTCATATAGCTACTTATCAACACATGCAACAGTTTACAGAACAACAGACATAATGATGCACAAATTAAGACAGTTTAGTCACTAACCCATGCACTCAGTGAGACACATTTAATCACTCACTCATACAGTCAGTCATGCACCTACTAAATCCTTCATCCAGACACTTATACATCCACTCATTCTTCAATATGTAAGACATATTTTAACTTTACAGAAACATACAGTCACTGGATGTTGTCATCAGTGATGTCATCAGTGATGTCATTTGAGATGTCATCAGTGATGTCATCAGTGATGTCACTGACCATGTCATGAATGATGTAATATGTGACATCATCAGCAGTGGATTGCGGGTGCGCGATATATAGTTAGTGCAACTAACTATATATGGAATTTCAATGGTTTTGTGCGAGTAAAATAAGGTTTTGTAAATGCGAATTCCTAACTATATATGGTCTATAACCTATGGTTTTTTCATTGAATATATATATATATATATATATATATATATATATATATATATATATATATTACCTACTGGCTATCGCCAGTAGGTATATATAGTTAGGATTTATTCCCTATGGGATTTTTGAAAATTCTATGTCTAATAACTTTGGCGTTTGTGGACGGAATCGGCTGAAATTTTCAGGAAAATGGCACATTTTGTTTCTGAGCAGCCCTTGAAAATTTGGGGGGGTTTTGTCGAGGGGGGGCCGAGAAAAAAGGGGGGTCCCAAAACGCGTTTTTCCCATGTTAATTTCCATAGGGCGGTTGGACTCACTTTTAGCTCGAACGGCTGAATGGATTTGCACGAAACTTGGCAAAATTGTAGGGACTGTTAGCCCGATGTGCCTTTGCTAGGTCTCAATATATGTGCTCCAGTAGTTTTTGAGAAATTAACGTTTAAAACAAGATATATATCTGTAACAGCGCTCCAGGCTGCGCTCCGGTTCGCTTACTTTTCGCGAAACGGAACTTTGAGCGCAGAAAGCTGATTGGCTCTCCGGTGTCTGTCAACATTCTAAACAGTCCAGAGCGGCCGCCATCTTATCTCTCGGTAGGATCGAGAGAGAAGAAGAGGTGAAAAACGAAGGGGGAATTTAATGAAAGGGGGCAAGGTATACCCCTCTTGACCCCCTAGGAATGTTGTTGGGGTTATTAAAGGGTCCCGTGAGGAAAATAAAAAAAAAATGATTTTTCACGGTAGAAGCGCTTCACGGGCCGCGAACTGGGCCGCAAACTGGTAGCGAAACGGGAATTCGCCATTTTGTGCTTCGTTTTAATTAAATTACTAGGTATAAGGGGGTGCGGGAGACGTATCCTAATCCCCTATGTTTCATGAGGGTGGCTGAGGAGGCTCATATATGTTGATACATCTCTTCCAGCGGCTGTGCGTGAGCTTTTTATTTTTTTTGCTGCGTGACGTCTGTTAACGTTCGATTCGATGGAAATCAGGAAGTGTTGACCGCCAATTTGTCACTGCGATAAAATATTTTGTTATAAATGAATTCTTATTGATAAACATTGTCTGCGCCATCTTGCCTTTTTTCCAATGCCACAATTTTGTCGTGCACGGCAGCCATTTTAGATGCCAGGCTGGTCCCAGGCTATCACCTACCCCTGCGGATGTAGTTTATGGCCCCAGCTGTAGAGAATCCAGACATGCCAACCCTCCCGATTCAGGCGTGTGACTACTGATTTCAGTGCTAGTCTCCCGCCTCCCGATTTCTGCAAGCAAAAACCCGGGGGCATATTACCAACAACTAGCGATAATTTTTGTCTCTAACTTGTTTAGAGACAAAAATTATCGCCGCACATCGGCAATTTTTATCGCAGATAAACCTTGCTATTAGCAAGGTTTATCGCAAATGCGATAAAAAACGGCCGCAATGCATGAATATCGCTGAAAAGTCAGCGATATTCATGTATTATCGAGCAAATGCTCTTAGCCATGTTATCCACCTCCCATTGGATAACATGGCTAAGAACTGCTCAGGGCACTATCACTGACATGCAAAGCGGGGCCCACGATGGTCGCTATCTCCTTTTAGCTGTCACTAACTGGTGTTAGCGACAGCTTGGTAATAGGGAGATAATTTTATCTCCGCTTTCTTGGCTTTTAAAGCCAAAAAAGCGGAGATAAACCCCCTTGATAATATGCCCCATGATTCCTCGGGGGTTTCAGCTGACAGGGCTTGGTATTGTGTTACGTGGTAATTCTTCCAGGAAACGTCAGAGGGTCGATGCAGGGGTTCTAGAAGGGGTGATAAACCATTTAAGCCTCATAAACAAGCGCATGGTCTTTTAAAGATCTGTGAAGTACTCGGGGCGGCGGGGTGTGTGTGTCCTCTTTCAGGACCGGGGGGGGGGGGTGGGGGGGAGAATGCCAGCAACTTCCAGGCTAGGCAGTGTTCAACACTTGCATCACCCTTTCTCTGCCTGCTATTGCGCTCCATGCTTCGGAAAGGTAAGAAAAAGAACGTGCATTTGAGTTTGAAATGTCCGATCCTGTAGCAGTACACTTGCAAAGCCCACACATGACAATAACCCGATTCAAGGCCCCATTCACCCGTTTAAAAAAAAATATATAACACTCCAACAAAGTAACATTATAAAACTTTATTAACTTTTAAATATAATGAACGGAACAAAAACTGTAAAAACATTTAAACATTTTTCACCAAAAAAAGCAACAATTGTCAGAAGCTGTCTTTTGTGCGAATAGTCCCAAGGCAGCACAACGTGCTGAGTTCTGGACGGCACCCAGGTGATGTCGCCTGGGTGCCGCACTGGTTTTGGTATCCTACAATGCTGCTCCGAAAATTGGCGTGGGGCGTCCCGGGTGGTGCGGGGGGAGGCCTCGTCAGTAGCGGTCTGTTGTGCGAATAGTCCCAAGGCAGCAGAACGCGCTGAGATGTTGATGGCACCCAGGTGATGTCCAGTAAACTGCCGCACTGGTTTTGGTATCCTACAATGCTGCTCCGAAAATTGGCGTGGGGCGGCCCGGGGGGGGGGGGCGTGGGGGAGGCGGCGTGAACGGGCCTCCCCAGGTGGCGGCCATCCAGCTGAGTTGCGCCCGCTCTTGCGGCTACAGCGTCTCGCTCACCATGTTGTTGAGTTGCTCCCTCTCTTTCAGTGCAGCGATAGGCGGCTGCCACATGACTCTTAAAATGGCGGACGGCTCTTCGGTTTTGGACCTGGTCCACTAAAATGGCCCTGGGACACCTTGGAACTCGGACGCTTGCCTGCTAGGGCTTGGGCTCCATTCTCGAAAAGCGTCCCCTCAGCCGTGAAGATTCTACAAAAGTCTTGGGGGCCCTCGACTCCTGCAGGCTTCCGGTGGGGAGCGGCTGCCATGATTGCTCGCGGAATGACCACGACGGAGCCACGAGATGGTGGTGCTCTCATGCTGACGCCAGCTTCAGTCTGAATCATCCAGAAACAAGGTGGGGCTTTCATCGTTTGGGAAAAAAAATGTTCTAAACCAATGAAAAGTGTTATTTTTAGGTCACATGACCAAGCCTTCCATCATTAGGAAACCAAAAGTAAAATGAACCAATGAAAAGTTTTATAAACAAGTCACATGACCTGTTATGCGGCATAGGGCTACAAAAAGCGTAGAAAATCCGTTGGCACGTGAGGCGGCGTCAGTAGCGGACCGATGTGCGAATAGGCCGAAGGCAGCACAACGCGCCGAGATCCGGATGGCACCGAGGTGGTGTCCAGTAAATTGCCGCACTGGTGTGGCCATCCTACAATGCTGCGCCGAAAGACGGCGTGTCCAGCTGAGTTCCGGTCACTCTTGCGGTACAGTGACTCGAACGCGCCGAGATCCGGATGGCACCGAGGTTGTGTCCAGCAACTTGCCGCACTGGTGTGGCCATCCTACAATGCTGTGCCGAAAGTCGGCGTGGGGTGCCCCGTTGGCTTATGAGGTGATGTCAGTAGTGGACCGATGTGTGAATAGGTCGGAACCAGCACAAGGCGCCAAGATCCGAATGGCAAGTCCTGGATGTTGAGTGCCATAGTTGAGAGTTCTTAGCAGTGCTTGTAAGACTATCTGAAGCTTATTATAAGAATCAGACTAAGTTGAAGACTGTCTGAAGCTTATTTGCACCTTTTGCAGCTTCACTATTGCCCAAGGTGGTGTCCAGCAAATTGCTGCACTGGTGTGGCCATCCTACAATGCTGCGCCGAAAGACGGCGTGTTCAGCTGAGTTCCGGTCACTCTTGCGGTACAGTGACTCGAACGCGCCGAGATCCGGATGGCACCGAGGTGGTGTCCAGCAAGTTGCCGCACTGGTATGGCCATCCTACAATGCTGCGCCGAAAGACGGCGTGACCAGCTGAGTTTCGGTCACTCTTGCGGTACAGTGACTCGAACGCGCCGAGATCCGGATGGCATCGAGGTGGTGTCCAGCAAGTTGCCGCACTGGTGTGGCCATCCTACAATGCTGCGCCGAAAGTCAGTGTGGGGTGCCCCGTTGGCTTATGAGGTGATGTCAGTAGTGGACCGATGTGTGAATAGGTCGGAACCAGCACAAGGCGCCCTGCACTGTTGAGCTTTTTTCAATGCCTGTTTTTTGTTGTTTCCCCTCCATCAAAAACAAAAAAAAAATATAAAACTGTGCAAAAATACAAAAAAATGTTTAGAAAAGCAGTGCTTGTAAGACTGTCTGAAGCTCTTTTGCACCTGCTGCAGCTTCACTATTGCCCTGGTGTGGCCAAAGATCGCCCATGACATAGGCGGCCGGCTCCCAAGGTCCGGCGGAACTTTTTTCCTTTTCCTTTCTGCTTGTCCCACAATCCGTTTCACCTGAAGACACGACCAGGTTCCTGAATGTGTGCAGGGGGACGCTATTGATTGAATGAAAATGGCGGCTTGACACAAAGCTGACTCAAGCGTTGCTGTTGATGCTATACAGACAAAAATTGGTTTTCAGTTTGTACATTCTTCAGGATTTTTTTTTCCATCCAAGGCTGATTGAGAGTTTGTAGAAAAATGGCTTCAGATTGTCCACATATTACTCTTCAACATTCTTCCTAAATGTAACAATGTGAGACTCACTAGGAGAACGGCTGTTTAACTTTCCTTTCAAAATGCTGCCAACAATATTTTCTGAATGGAAGACCCCATCTTGTAGCATAAAGGGCCGAAAGGGGTTCTGGTCTGGCCGATTGTTGGTGGAGACATTTTGACTATATCTTGGACCTGCCCGGCCTCGCCCAAAATGGCGCCGGTATAAATGGGACTCGTAACTCCTTGCCCGCAAATGTATATCTAGAAAATTTTATTGTAAGTGGCCCTGTCTTATTTTAATTACAAAATGTACGTCCACCGATTCCGCAACTGTTAGACACCTTAGTTCTTGCAACCTAATGGCACGCTCGTTACGTTCCTCTACAGTGTAAATGTCTCCTCATCATATACGATTTCAGTTTGCTCCGTGGCCGGCCCACGTGGTTATAGGCCCGTATTTGTATACTGACATTTTCACAATAAAGGTTTTTAAAACAAAACACGGTAGTAGTATTTAGATTGGTAAAGTTTTTACTTTTAGTCACTGTTTTCGAATCAGTAAAAGGCAAGTGAAATAAAGCAGTCCAATTACATGACGGATAAAAGGTATAATATGTAGGAACGCAGTAAAGATAAATGGTCAAGGGCAGTTGTGTTTTCCACTCCTGCAACATAAAGTGATCGATAAGAATCTGATAATCAGGCGTATCGGCGACTAAGACAGCAGGCCGAGTCTCTTTTACTCAACGGCTCCGTCATGGAACGAAGAAACGCCCTTTTTCTCGAAAAAGGAATATATTTTACTTGCAGGACAGTTGTAAATTTTCCGGGAAAGTACATTAGCCTGGAATATTATAACATATATGTTTAAAAAAAAATAATGTTCAAAAACAATAAAAAGCGTAATTTTTAGGTCATATGACCAAGCTTTTCATCATTAAAATAACAAAAGTAAAATGAACCAATGAAAAGTTTTATTAACAAGTCACATGACCTGTTATGCTTACGTTACGCGCTGCGCGCCGCGCCCCGGATCACTTCCGGGTGCGCTAACGCGGCGTGTCATATAACGCATTACGCGACAACGTAGGTCAAGAATATAGTCAAAATGTCTCCACCAACCAGCGTTCGGAACACAACCCCTTTCAGCAGTCCAAAAAGTTCTGTTAAATGACAACAGAGGGGACAGGCAACAAGAACCATCAGTCAAAGAGGGGAGGGCAAGTTCTTCTCTTCCGGGTCATGTTGGGGCGCTACCGGAACTGATCGAATTGGTAGTCTACAGTGTTTCTGGATGTTTCAGACTAAAGCTGGCGTCAGCATGAGAGCACTACCATCTCGTAGCTCCGTCGTGGCCATTCCACGAGCAGACATGGCAGCCGCTCCCCACCAGAAGCCTGCGGGAGTCGGGGGCCCCCAAGACTTTTGTAGAATCTTCACGGCTGAGGGGACGCTTTCGAGAATGGGACCCAAGCCCTATCAGGGAAGCGTCCGAGTTCAAAGGTGTCCCAGGGTCCTTTTAGTGGACCAGGCCCAAAACCGAAGAGCCGGCCGCCATTTTGAGAGTCCTGTGGCAGCCGCCTATCGCTGCACCGCAAGAGCGGGAGCAACTCAACTACATGGTGAGCGAGACGCTGTAGTCGCAAGAGCGGGCGGTAAACAGCTGAATGGCGGAAGAGGCACAGTGTAGCAAAAGCGGGCGGAATAGCAACTAAAACGGTAAAGGGGCGCCCCACTACAGCGTGTCTTCAGGTCAAACGGATTGTGGGACAAAGTCCAGAATAGAAGAGTCATCAAAAGGCAAAAAGTTCCGCCGGACCCCGGGAGCCGGCCGCCTATGTCGGGGGCGATCTCAGGCTACACCAGTGCTATAAGACTTGGGGAGGGGGTCGGAGCCATGCGTCTTCTCCGAGTCCGTGCCATCACACCGCCCCTCGGGGGCCTCCGTCAAGCGGATTAGGGAGGTACCATATAACATTGTTTTCAAATGCAGTCAGGTCCACAAACGACCCTCACTTACTTTGAGAATAGTAAAGCTGCAGTAGGTGGAAATAAGCTTCAGACAGTCTTACAAGCACTGCTTTTGTAAACATTTTTTGATTTTTTTGTATTTTTGCACAGTTTTATATATTTTTTTGTTTTTGATGGAGGGGAAACAACAAAGCACAGGCATTGAAAAAGGCTCAAACTCAGAACTCTGAACTATGGCACCCAACATCCAGGACTTTCCATCCGGATCTTGGCGCCTTGTGCTACTTCCGACCTATTCACACATCGGTCCACTACTGACATCATCTTATAAACCAACGTTATGTAAATAGTTATTTAATAAAATGTTTTACCCTGTTTCTTTGCTGGTGTGTTGTCTATATTTTTAATATTTGCATAGGGTTTGTCGTTATTTTGGGCGGGATGGGTGACGGAGCCGAGCTGTCTTGCAGCCCTCATGGTGTGGAGCTCAGTTCATCTCACTAGTTTCGTATTTCTCATGAGGGGTTGTGGTTAATGTTTCTATTTTAGCGAGGTCAAAAAGAGATCCCATTAGTGGCCTACTGATTTTGCTCGATTCCATTTGTTTTTTTAAACGATTTTTCACTATCTGCAAAGACTAAACAGAGTATTGCGACTCTGTGCTTGTTTGTAAATAGAGAATGAACCAAAGAGAACCAATTCTAAAACAGTAAATGCTTGGATAACAATCAATCAAATGGAGAGAGAAGCAGGCACGACGGATTACAACGGGGCAAAGGCCTGCGTTAACTACCCTTCACTATCTACAAAGAGAGAGTACTCCTAAGAGAAAAGAGAGGGGAAGGGGGGTGCAGCGTTCAAAGCACATCAGCGTGCATAAATACGAAAATGTTTTTATCTATCACGTACTTGACATTTTAAAGCTTTTCATATTTGCTATTAAAAAACCATTGAAATTCACTGAAAAAACCATAGGTTATAGTCGATATATAGTTAGGAATTTGCATTTACAAAACCTTGAAAATTCAATGAAAAAACCGTAGGTTTTAGGCCATATATAGTTAGGGATTTGCATTTACAAAACCTTATTTTACTCGCATAAAACCATTGAAATTCCATATATAGTTAGATGCGCTAACTATATATCGCGCACCCGCAATCCACTGCTGATGATGTCACATATTACATCATTCATGACATGGTTAGTGACATCACTGATGACATCACTGATGACATCTCAAATGACATCACTGATGACATCACTGATAACATCTCATTTGACATTACTGATCACATCACTGATGATATCATTCATGTGATAATACGATGAACCTCTTCAGACTCTAATATAACCTTAGATACAATCAGTGTAAACTGACACTCACAGACTGTCACTCATCCATGGAGTTACTCACACACCTAGTCAGTCATGCAAAGAATCAATCACACCTCCATTTCCTCAACTATACAGTTATACACACCTTACTTATTCAAACATATACTAACACATATTTTCTCTCTTATACAATCCCTGATACAAGTTCACAATGATCCATACAGCCACTCACACATTCACTGGCTCTTATGCACAGTTATTTATATATGTCAACTCTCACATGTACTATGTTTTACATATGTACTTACTTTGACATGTAGCACTGAGATATCCATTCACTCACAATACACTCATGCACACAGTCAACCGCCCATACAGCTGTTTCCACATGCACTTTTGAAACCAATCATCTAGTGAATCAACTGCTCACACATCCATGCACAGAGTCCTACACCTCCCAACCACCCACACACACACTCAGTCTCCCATACAAATACTTGGGCAACCAATCAATAACCCATATAGTTACTCATATAGCTACTTATCAACACATGCAACAGTTTACAGAACAACAGACATAATGATGCACAAATTAAGACAGTTTAGTCACTAACCCATGCACTCAGTGAGACACATTTAATCACTCACTCATACAGTCAGTCATGCACCTACTAAATCCTTCATCCAGACACTTATACATCCACTCATTCTTCAATATGTAAGACATATTTTATCTTTACAGAAACATACAGTCACTGGATGTTGTCATCAGTGATGTCATCAGTGATGTCATTTGAGATGTCATCAGTGATGTCATCAGTGATGTCACTAACCATGTCATGAATGATGTAATATGTGACATCATCAGCAGTGGATTGCGGGTGCGCGATATATAGTTAGCGCATCTAACTATATATGGAATTTCAATGGTTTTATGCGAGTAAAATAAGGTTTTGTAAATGCAAATCCCTAACTATATATGGCCTAAAACCTATGGTTTTTTCATTGAATTTTCAAGGTTTTGTAAATGCAAATTCCTAACTATATATCGACTATAACCTATGGTTTTTTCAGTGAATATATATATATATATATATATATATATATTCAATGAAAAAACCATAGGTTATAGACCATATATAGTTAGGAATTCGCATTTACAAAACCTTATTTTACTCGCACAAAACCATTGAAATTCCATATATAGTTAGTTGCACTAACTATATATCGCGCACCCGCAATCCACTGCTGATGATGTCACATATTACATCATTCATGACATGGTCAGTGACATCACTGATGACATCACTGATGACATCTCAAATGACATCACTGATGACATCACTGATGACAACATCCAGTGACTGTATGTTTCTGTAAAGTTAAAATATGTCTTACATATTGAAGAATGAGTGGATGTATAAGTGTCTGGATGAAGGATTTAGTAGGTGCATGACTGACTGTATGAGTGAGTGATTAAATGTGTCTCACTGAGTGCATGGGTTAGTGACTAAACTGTCTTAATTTGTGCATCATTATGTCTGTTGTTCTGTAAACTGTTGCATGTGTTGATAAGTAGCTATATGAGTAACTATATGGGTTATTGATTGGTTGCCCAAGTATTTGTATGGGAGACTGAGTGTGTGTGTGGGTGGCTGGGAGGTGTATGACTCTGTGCATAGATGTGTGAGCAGTTGATTCACTAGATGTATGGTTTCAAAAGTGCATGTGGAAACAGCTGTATGGGCGGTTGACTGTGTGCATGAGTGTATTGGTGAGTGAATGGATATCTCAGTGCTACATGTCAAAGTATGTACATATGTAAAACACAGTACATGTGAGAGTTGACATATATAAATAACTGTGCATAAGAGCCAGTGAATGTGTGAGTGGCTGTATGGATCATTGTGTACTTGTATCAGGGATTGTATAAGAGAGTAAATATGTGTTAGTATATGTTTGAATAAGTAAAGTTTGTATAACTGTATAGTTGAGGAAATTGAGGTGTGATTGATTCTTTGCATGACTGACTAGGTGTGTGAGTAACTCCATGGATGAGTGACAGTCTGTGAGTGTCTGTTTACACTGATTGTATCTAAGGTTATATTAGAGTCTGAAGAGGTTCATCGTATTATCACATGAATGATATCATCAGTGATGTGATCAGTAATGTCAAATGAGATGTCATCAGTGATGTCATCAGTGATGTCATTTGAGATGTCATCAGTGATGTCATTTGAGATGTCATCAGTGATGTCATCAGTGATGTCATTTGAGATGTCATCAGTGATGTCATCAGTGATGTCACTGACCATGTCATGAATGATGTAATATGTGACATCATCAGCAGTGGATTGCGGGTGCGCGATATATAGTTAGTGCAACTAACTATATATGGAATTTCAATGGTTTTGTGCGAGTAAAATAAGGTTTTGTAAATGCGAATTCCTAACTATATATGGTCTATAACCTATGGTTTTTTCATTGAATTTCAATGGTTTTTTAAATGCAAATTTCTAACTATATATGGTCTATAACCTATGGTTTTTTCAGTGAATTTCATTGGTTTTTTAAAAGCTAACATCTGTAGCTGTAAAATGTATTATTCTTTAAATCCCAAAATATATATAGATATTTATTGATAATTTTTTTTAAATATTTTTTTCTTCGCTTCTAGTTCGCGAACCGGGAAGCTTTCCGTTAGCTCATCTTGATGCCGCGATCTAGTCCGCGAACCGGTCAACGTTACGTTAGCGGAACAGTGACGCGTCGCGGAAGCGCGACATATCACGTTATCGCGTAATGCGTCTAATGACGCGTCGCGTTAGCGCTCCCGGAAGTGCTCCGGACCGCGAACCGGAAGCGATCTGGGACGCGGCGCGCGCCGCGTAACGTAAGCGGAACAGGTCATGTGACTTGTTTATCAAACTTCTCATTGGTTCATTTCACTTTTGGTTTCCAAATGATGTATGACTAGGTCATGTGACCTAAAAATAACACTTTTCATTGGCTCAGAACTTTTGTTTTCCCCAAATCATGTAAACCCCTCCTTATTTCCTCACTCTGACTTTCATCTTGGTGAGAGAAAGACCATTTATCTGAAGATCCACAATGGCTTCCATTCTTGCTGCAGCTGGTGCACCCCCACCACCACCTCCACCTCCTCATAAGAAGAGAGGACCACCTAGTCAAATTCTGACTAACAGAGAGGAGGAAGATGAGGAAGAACAAGAAGAGGAGAGAGAGGAACAACAATTTCTTGATGAGTTGCCCCGGGTTTCTAAACGAAAATCCAGTTTTATCTGGCAGTTTTTCACCATCCCTCCTGGAACAAAGAAAGTGAATGCAAAATATGCCACCTGCCTCATCTGTGACTACAGATTGTCGAGAGGCACAAACAAGAAGTACAGTATGGGGAACTATACAATGCACCGTCACATGAGCAGGTGGCATCCCAATAACTACAGCCGGGCTGAATTAAGGGATCTTGTAGACAATCCGACGGCAACTCCTGTGGCAAGATCTACATCCACATTGTCTTTGACGGGAAGAGAGGCACAAGAGACTGTGCCCAACATCCAACCTAACTTCCAGCACATAAAGTTATCTTGTGTTTACTGTGGTGAAATGCTATCATATGGCAACATGAGTGTCAACCTCATGAACATTGCATATGAAAATCATAAATGCCCTAATGCACCCAAAAAGTAATTTTCTTTTTTTTGCTCCAGTTGAGCCGTTTTGAAAGCCTGTTTTTTGTTGTCTCCCCTCCATAAAAAAAACAAAAAAAACATAAAACAGTTCTAAAAATACAAAAAAATCAAAAAATGTTCAAAAAATAAAAAAAAAATATAAAACAACAAAAACAAAAAAAAACAGTTCTTTTCAGAACTACCTCCCCTTTCAAACAAAATTGCTAGAATGTTTATCACTCTGGCAAGCTCTATTTCTTTTGGTTCGCTTCAAGTTCGCTGACCGGTTCGCGAACTTTAAGCGAACTAAAAAAATATTTTTTTTAAAAAAAGAAGAGTTAGTATAAGGGAAGTAATCAGAGAATAATGTAAAAAGAAAGACAGCTAGAGAGAGTAAATGAGAGATAGTGTCAGTGACATCATCAGCAGTGCATTGCGGGTAAAAAGAGTGGAAAACATTTACCTTATAATTCTTGTTACCTTTTTTAAATATTTTTTCATACTTTCAATCTGTAAAACAAAGAACAAACATTTCAAAAAATATTAAAACATGTATTTAAAAATTAGAAAAGACAAGGGAAAAGGTTCAAAAACAAACAGTTTTTCAACAACTTTGACATTTACAGAAGTCTCTGCTTCTCTACGTCACCTACACAATCCTAAACATATATATTCAAAAGAAACTGTATCTTGATGTTGCTGAACTGAGGCCTATTTTGGAACATGATGTTTTTCTTGCACTGCTAATGTCTCACAATAGTGATGCAATAGCAGCGCAAAAAAGATGTAAAGCCATAATAAAATTGTGTCTAACATTGTAAATGATTGTTTTAGGATGCAAATAAGATGTGTGCTTTCAAGAGCTTTCTTTGAGGTGAGGCCTCTTTTTTTTATAAAAAAAAAAACACTACCCAGAAGTACAGCACTCTAAGCATTAAAATTGAAATTTACAGAACTCAGCTTACCCATATGTACCACACATTTCTAAATGTATATCATAAGGACAAAAAGCATAACATTAATTATACATGTTAAATGGTTTATTTTTGCTGTTCTCAGAATGTATCAAATTTCACTTAAATCAGTGACTTGAAGGTATTCATCATGTAACAGCAGGGAAAAAAAAACACAATCAAAATGACTGTGTTTAAAAAACCCATACAACCTAAGAAATCTGTTTTCAAAACTTCTTAAAATTAACTTACTTTCAATGACGTCAAACGATCTCCTATAAACAGCATCCACTCTGTTGTGCTTTAAATATTTTCAGCCCGCCACTTTCTGAAAGAAAACCTCCATCGATACGTGAAATATGTTACATAGAAAAAAAACTTCTCTCATTATATCACATGTTTCCACTAGGCCAAATCATGTTGCCGCGATTCGCAAGTCTTGTAATTCTTCCAATCAAATCCCGACATTTTCTATTTTCGCAACTTTCAAAAATAAAATATTTGAGATTATTTTCACAATCCTGGACTACTAATATCTTACTCTTCTTTGTCACTCATGTTCTCCTTTTCCTATGACACTGATACTGCTTACTATGAAGCAGACTTACTTCCATCAGGTTTATATAGTTGGATTTTTAATCGAGACAGCATTGCAGACTTACATTCCCTCTACTTAAAATTTTGGTTTTAAAAACACCAGGTAAGAATTTTTAAGGTCAAACGGCAATTTTTTTTTGAAAGTTACAACAGAATCATTACAGAATGACCAGCCGTTTCCAGACTTTAAGTAAGCTGTATAATGTCCTGATGTTGTTGATGGACCATCGTGATAGATAATTGCTACAGTAACAAAAGTCCTCCCTGATATTGACAGCTGAGAAGCCACAAAATGTTTTATTAAAGTTGACAATTTTGATCCATCAGGCCTACATCGTTGCATCATTAAAATGACATACTGGCCATATCTACGTATAAATAATGTTGACATCATATCACATTTACATTGGCTACACTCCATGTTGTGATCCGCTGCATTTACTAGCTTATTAAAGGACACTGATTTACTGTCTGGCAAAGTTAAATATATAAATCTTTCTGAGTCTACACTAGTAGTACTTGATACCATACAGTTCTCGCAGTCATGCTGCCATTGATAAGAAAGCCCAAACAGGTGATCTACATCTACACCCTCATCTTGCAATATATCAAGCATATACATTAAAAACTCCTGACAATCTTGCTGATTATTTTCAGAGAAGTCTGTTTGACCTGAACATTCATCTAACAGATAACGAACTTCAGACACACTTTCTACTTTTGTACGATCAGTGCTACATTTCTCTAACACAGAATTCAACAAGCAGCATAAACTTTGTTCTGAATTGAACACAATCTGTTCTTTTAAACTCTCTAGTGAAAAGAGAACATTAACAACGACATTTGCATAGCAGTTGACACCAGAACTGTTTTCAAATTGAAAACCAACAATCTCTTCAACAGTATCCACTTTCTTTCTGCTAACAACTTTCGGTTCATTCACTTTTAGTCTTTTTGCAACAACCTCCCTACTATTACTGCTATTTCTACGTTTCCGGCCTACCACACGTTTCTCAAACAAAGGATATTGAGGCAAATGTGGCGCATACTCTCTTCTTAACCTATTGTATTCCTTAACACAATCTAGATCCGCACAAATGTTTGTGACATCACAGTCAATCAAGTACAATCCCGATAAAGTTCTAACTCGTGACAATGCCACATATGCCATACCCTCCTTGAACACTGAACTGCCAATATTCACCAATGCACAGTCTACACTTAAACCTTGCGATTTATGGATTGTCACCGCATATGCTAAGCAAACAGGAAACTGTTTACGGCGAACATATAAGTCTTTAACAAGCAAAAACCTAGCAGAACAACGACCAATTTGCTGTACTTCCTCAATGCCATCAAATTTAATTCTTAAAAATTCTATTCCATCTCTATTTCTGTATTTCTCAAAATCAACAACATTACCCATTGATCCATTTACCAGACCTCTTTCTACATGTAAATTCCGTCTCAAAATGATTCGGCAATTTAAACACACATTCAGAGTCTTTTCAAAACCCGCTGTCTTAGATATAGTCTTCTCTAATGAATCCAATTTTGATTTCAAATTATCTGACAAAATAATTGTTGATCCCATATGCTCTAATTTGTCGATAGCTTCCAGTTTCACAATGTCTTGCTTTTCTAAATTCAACATTTTGTTGTTGAAGATGGCACATTCTGCAAGAGTTGGCATGAGACATATCCCGGATTTCTTCTCAGTAATTTTCTGAAAAATATTCTCAGGCACAATCTCTTGTTTGGGATACAAATTTGACAGTAACCGTGCATTTAAAGCTTCTTTCCCATGCTCGGTCACTTTTCCAATTCTAATATCTTGTAGAATATTCTTGTAATCTTCATCCTTTGCCTGACGCATATTTTGATGCAGTTCTGCATAATTGAAGTTTAACCATATATTGACGTTGCCAATGCTCCCTAGGCACTTCCTGGTATCTTCATGCGTGAGTATTTTGAACACAGGTTGACCTTTTACTGGTGTCAGCTGTAGAAGATCTCCGAAAACAATAATGTGTTTCCCACCAAATAAGACATCATATTCAGTTTTAAGTACTTCTTGCATTCTCAAATGCACAAAGGCAAGCATGACATTGGAAACCATGCTTACTTCGTCAATGATAAGTAGTTTCATTTTCCTCAAGACTCTTGAAACTTCACAGCAAGCATCTCCAGATAACTTGTTGTATTGTAATTTGTTGTCATGCTCCACCGGCAGCATCAATAGACGATGCAAAGTAATACCTTTAATATTATGTGCTGCCAGTCCAGTAGGAGCGGTCACAACACAAGACAGCGATGACTCAGTCCTTTCCTGCAAATAACAAGAGATTGCTTTAATGAGGAAACTTTTTCCAGTTCCCGCTTCTCCACTCACGTACAGTCGGACAGGCTTCAACGACGTACACGAGTACTCTTTCTTCTCATGACTTAATCCGTGCTCAATTTCCTTGGTAACTTCATCATATATTTTCCTCTGCTCAACGTTGAGTTGTTTTTCCAAGTCTTGTAAGTTAACTGAATCCTCCTGAGCATGTGCCATGGCTCTTTCTACTTCATTCATAGCAGTGGCAGCTTCATTTTCGATAATAGGTCCTCCAAGTGGATCTTGACTCAATGAAACAGAACTCTGACTGTCCTGAGAACTGTCTCTGGCAATCTCGGCTGCAATCGTTGCTTCCTGCTCAATTTCCAAAGTTAGCATTTCTTGATATTTAGAAAAAGCAGGACATTCTATGGACTCCTTGGCTGCATTGAAAGAGTCTTCGTAACAGAGGAAATCTCCAAGCAGTTCCTCTTCTGCACGCCAAGGCTTGAAAAGTTGCAAAAGTGCTAAATAGAAAAACTCCTTTTTTTCTGGAGATTCGCCACTTAATTTTCGATGGTTTACTAATTGGCATTTTCTTTGCTTGACCAGGCATCCTTCACTTCCAATTACAGCATACACTCCTTTCTCAATATCTTCTTTGATGTTCCTCTTGAATATATAATTTTGGAGAACCTCATATAGACAAACATTCTCAAGGTGACTGCTTCGATTTGGATAATATGTATCCAACATGTTGGTCTTCAAAATGTCGGTACTGTTTGGTTCCTTTTCTGCCAAATACTCAATTTCCCGAACAGGTTTTAGAACTCGATTTCGCGTTGCAGCAAGACCAAGACTCGCCCAAACGAGACTCCTGGATTTGGCATAGAGACTTGCTGAAGACAATCGATCAGAACATTCGTAAGCTCCGATTTCTCGATGCGACAACATCTTCAGACTGAAACTGTACAACTTCTTGCTGAGGCTCTTTTCATGGGAAATGTCCTCCCACATATCCTTCAGTTCGGTCTTTTCTTTTTTGGTGATGTAAGATGTCACATACCGAGCCACAGCCATACAGTTGTCAGCCACAAACTGTATATCCATGTTGGCATTCCACATGGACAAAATCACTGGGTTGTAGTCATTGATGTACTTGGACTCTTCGTTCCTTTTCAAATTGTATGTATTCTTGGGTGATTTCCTCGTCACATTATGTCGCAGCGAAGACATCAAACTGTTCACTCTTCCTTTAGAAATCACCGGTCGTGGAAAGTTGAAACGACATTTGGTGTAGAACTTGTCCTTGTTTCTGAATTTACGACGACAGTACTTTCCACAACGATGGCTTTGGAAACGTAGAACTTGTTCTCTTAGACTTTTCTTCTCCGTTGCGTTTGGAACAGCACACGTAGAATACTGTTCGATGAAATTCATCACTAAGTCATCCGGATCTGTTCCAAATTTAGGTGCATCCTTGATCCACAGCAACATATGTATATGAGGGGCACCTCTTGCTTGATACTCCTTTCTCCAGAAGAAATCCAACACCTCTCCAAGAGGTGGATTCTTTTTATTTGTGATGAAAGACATCATAGCTTCAAATCTATGATTGAAGTACCTGCATACATTCACAGGATCCAAAGAACACAGTTCTCCAGGTGTCTTGAATTCAATGTTTTCAATATTTCCATTTGCCTCTCGTAGAAATTCAAGTAAGTCATCCCAGCCATACTCAGCACAGCTCAGAGTGAGGAACCATGTCGGAGTTCCTAAGTTCCTCAGCATACATTTTAAATCACCATGACGACGGTACCAGTACTCATTAGTACCACGCTGACACGCCATGAGATTAATTAAGTGAGAATCCAAAATACTGTCTTGGACATTGACTTTATGCATAAAGTCACTTGCCGAGATGTTTCGCATCTGTATACCACTTTTTAAGATGTGGTTCACTGCATATGAAAGTCCAGACAGATCGCTTTCAAACAGGAGATGAAACAAATAGGGAATGCATTGCCGAAACCTAGGATCTTCTGCATACAATCGTAAAGTCCGGTATTCAGACGCAGGAATTTGATGAGGTCGCTCATCATATCTTCCTCCTCGACCTGTAGGAAATAGCTGTGGGAAACACCGAGCTTCCAAACTTTCCTCCCAAACACTAATGGGACTCCCTTTGGCTTGTTTCATTTGAAACAACTCAATAGCATTCCCCATGACTTCCTTGGAATGCAAAGGATGAACACTATAATGTTCATATATTTCTTCACTTTTAGAGGCCTCTACTTTCTCAATTTGGCCTGCACACAAATCGCTATCCTCTTCATCACTTACTTCCTCTTCTGCAACATATACATTCTTATAGTACTTATTATTTTTCTTCAAATACACTGTTGCCTTTTTGACTTTCCTAACATCCACTAAATCTTGCCATATTTTCTTATTCTTTGTCGGAACCCCATTAACCAAGATAACCAGAGGTTCCTCTTCCACTTTTTCTATTCCAATTGTGTTAATGTTTTTCTTCAAATCTAGAGGCAAATAAACAACTCTTCCCTTTAATCCTCTCTGTAAATCTGCTGGAGGCAACTTCCCTGTCTTTGGCTCCATTCTTACAATAGCCTGAAAGGGATGGATACTTTGAATCAAAATAGATTCATAAGTATTTAAATCCTTCAATTCAGAAGGAATCTCAACCAATTCCAGATTATTATGAACTGCCCTAGCAGGCATCTGGTTTTGGTTTAATTTATTACAACAATAAGTACACACACGTTGATCCGATCCTAAATCAAAATAATTTTCTACCATCAAGTATGTGGCTAAATCCTTCCATTCACTATTATTTTCCCTTTCACTTTTTGCATATAAATCCACTACCTTAGTCTGATTCTTATAATAAGTGCGTCGACAACATACACAAGTGAAATTAGGCCTCTCACTTGATTTCATCTGAAACGTGGCAATTTCCTTCTGAAAATTATCTGTACTGGAAACCTGTACATTATCTTCCACATTACCCTCTACTTCAGGGTCAATTTGAACATTCTCATCTTTACTACCAAAGTAACAAAACTCAATTTCTTCACAAATATTCTTCACATCTATTTCAGAACCATGCAAAAGAGCAGCACATAACTGTTTAAGCATAATTGCTGGACTCTTAGCATAATACAACATTCTCACTAATTTTCTCACTTTATTATGATGCACTGCTAGCATCCTGAAATGATGAAAAACACTCTGGCATACTCTCCTGGAAAGACAAGCCAGTGAATGACCACGCAAACCTGTCATTTGTCTCACTCTGCAAGGATCTAAATCTTGCAACAACTTCATTTTCTGCTTCAAACTTTTCTTATTAAATGTCCGTATAAAATCACAAAGCAAATTGATGGAAACCTGTCGCACACTGCAAATAGAACTACACTTCCAAATGTACACAGGACCCTTAGGACGTCTTCCTAAAACCTCATCACTTAGCGCCTCTTCTGTCTCTGTTGTCACAAGTTGTTCTTTTTCAACTGGACAACCATCCTTCACTTCATAAGCTCGACCACTGATGTCAACTGCATGCACCAAATCATTATCCTGAAAATAAGTCTCCTCATTAAAAAATGCCTCAGAACTTGAACTATGCATCCATTCTCCAGAAAAAACTTCACAAAAGTTAGTACGATTTACTACTCTCTTCCATCTACTTTTTGTTTTGAAATCAGAAATTACCTTGCTTAGTTTCCTAATTCTATTGATTACCAAAATAAACAACTTTCGCTTGATTTCAAAAGCATGATCAATAATTTTCTCTACATTTTTCTTCTTCCTATAAAATGCCGCTTTCTGTTGGCCTTTCTTTTTAATATTTTTCAATAAATTAACTAATATCCTATTACGGAACATTCGTTGTCGAATGTCCCTAAACTGTTGTTTCCTTCTACTATCATGCACAGAGTTATCTCTTCCTCTACCAGTAACATTTGTGATGGGTCTCTCCTTTCCATTTAAATTACTTTTCTTTTTGTAAACAGACACATTTTTTTGAGCAAAATTTTTTTTACTACAAATATTTCTTAAGAATGATTTCGTGCTCTTACCCGGACCTTTCTTGGTGTTTTGATAAGTATTTGGGGAAGAGGACTGCTGCAATAAAACATCATCCTGCTGTCTTTGACGTTTTCTAGCCTTTCGTATTCGACTTCTGGAAGGCATTTTCCAAACTATGAAAGAATCTGCAGTTGAATCTGTGAAAAAATATAATATAAAATGTTATTAACCACTATTACCAAACAGTAAATAAATAACAGTCATCTAAAACTTAATGCCGTACTAATTATTTAACATAGCAAATATTTTCCACCAGCACTGCATCACAAAAATGACACTCAATGGTACAAAACAGGCATACAACACTCATAAATCACTCCCTAATATTTAAAATCATTAATTCAGGATGACGATAAGATGTAGCCTATCTAAAGGTTTGTTTAGGCCCAGATCTTTTGACTGGGGTGAATGTGTGTCATTGATCCACATTCAGTCCATCACCTGTTTTGTTTATTTAGGTGAGGCCAACACATGGTTGCAGATAAGATTTTCACTGAAAAAAAACCAAGGTAAAAAAACATGTGAAGGCCTACCAATGAAGTAAATCATTAAATGAAAACCAATACATTTCTGGAAATATGCACTACTAGTGCTTCATAAGATGTTTTGGGTCATATTTATAAGTTATTTGAGTATCTAGTATGCTATTTTACATTCTTCATGGTGCAAATTTATTGTAAATACGCTCCCACCTGCGGTTGGCAAATTTAGATTTTGATTATGGGAGTTAGATAGGCATGTTAATAATTTCCCAAAAATGGTATATAACCCCAAACAACCTTTGTAGCAAATGCTCTTAGCCATGTTATCCACCTCCCATTGGATAACATGGCTAAGAAGTGCTTGCAAATGTGATAAAAAAAGGCCTGCAATGCATGAATATCGCAGAAAAATCAGCGATATTCATGCATTTTCCAGCAAATGCTCTTAGCCATGTTATCCACTTCCTATTAAATAACATGGCTAAGAACTGCTCAGGGCACCATGAGGAACGCTTTCCATTTAAAAAGGGAAAAATAACATCAAAGACACTAAAATGCCTTCTAAATATGACCCCAAACAACCTATGAAGCTCTAACAGTACATATCCTGAAATTTAATTGATTTCAAAATTCGTTTTTAAACACAGCATATAAATCAATTGTATACCTGCATTCATGAAGAAATGACTAAAAATGTCCTTGAGACACATGATTGTGTTTTCTGGAATGCCCTAGCACCATTTTTGGGACACTATTAACATGGCTACGTAACTCCCATAATCAAAATCTAAATTTGCCAAGCACAAGTGGGAGCGTATTTACAAGACACTTGCCCCATGAGGAACACTTTCCATTTAAAAAGGGAAAAATAACATCGCAGAAAAGTCAGCGATATTCATGCATTTTCCAGCAAATGCTCTTAGCCATGTTATCCACTTCCTATTAAATAACATGGCTAAGAACTGCTCAGGGCCCCATGAGGAACGCTTTCCATTTAAAAAGGGAAAAATAACATCAAAGACACTAAAATGCCTTCTAAATATGAACCCAAACAATTTATGAAGCAATGTGAAAAAAAACGGCCACAATCCATGAATATAGCAGAAAAATCAGCGATATTCATGCATTTTCCAGCAAATGCTCTTAGCCATGTTATCCACTTCCTATGAAATAACATGGCTAAGAACTGCTCAGGGCCCCATGAGGAACGCTTTCCATTTAAAAAGGGAAAAATAACATCAAAGACACTAAAATGCCTTCTAAATATGACCCCAAACAACCTATGAAGCTCTAACAGTACATATCCTGAAATTTAATTCATTTCAAAATTCGTTTTTAAACACAGCATATAAATCAATTGTATATCTGCATTCATGAAGAAATAACTAAAAATGTCCTTGAGACACATGAAAGTGTTTTCTGGAATGCCCTAGCACCATTTTTGGGACACTATTAACATGGCTACGTAACTCCCATAATCAAAATCTAAATTTGCCAAGCACAAGTGGGAGCGTATTTACAAGACACTTGCCCCATGAGGAACACTTTCCATTTAAAAAGGGAAAAATAACATCGCAGAAAAGTCAGCGATATTCATGCATTTTCCAGCAAATGCTCTTAGCCATGTTATCCACTTCCTATTAAATAACATGGCTAAGAACTGCTCAGGGCCCCATGAGGAACGCTTTCCATTTAAAAAGGGAAAAATAACATCAAAGACACTAAAATGCCTTCTAAATATGAACCCAAACAACCTATGAAGCAATGTGAAAAAAAACGGCCACAATCCATGAATATAGCAGAAAAATCAGCGATATTCATGCATTTTCCAGCAAATGCTCTTAGCCATGTTATCCACTTCCTATGAAATAACATGGCTAAGAACTGCTCAGGGCCCCATGAGGAACGCTTTCCATTTAAAAAGGGAAAAATAACATCAAAGACACTAAAATGCCTTCTAAATATGACCCCAAACAACCTATGAAGCTCTAACAGTACATATCCTGAAATTTAATTCATTTCAAAATTCGTTTTTAAACACAGCATATAAATCAATTGTATATCTGCATTCATGAAGAAATAACTAAAAATGTCCTTGAGACACATGAAAGTGTTTTCTGGAATGCCCTAGCACCATTTTTGGGACACTATTAACATGGCTAGGTAACTCCCATAATCAAAATCTAAATTTGCCAAGCACAAGTGGGAGCATATTTACAAGACACTTGCCCCATGAGGAACACTTTACATTTTAAAAGGCGAACATAACATCTTAGACACTCAAATACCTTATAAATATGGCCCAAAACAACCTATGAAGCTCTAGCAGTAAATATCCAGAAATGTAATTGATTTCTGAAATCGTTTTTAAAAGCAACATATCTGTTTCAGCTTACATAACAGACCATGAAATGGCCTCCATGTATTACAATATCTTGTGTTACAGCATGCCAGAATGTTACACCAAATATGCAATTATAATTTCTCTATGAAACTAATTCTATTACTATATCACTAGAGACAAAACCACATTTTAAAAACACAGCTTTTTTCATCATTTTCTCCTTAAATCATACTATTCTCTATCTAAATTAAATAAATCTTTTCTCACCTTAGCAAATATTTTTTGAGTTTTGAAAACAGTCTCAGAAATACACCAAATTGTCTTCAGCAGAAGAATAAGGATGCACTCCAAAGGCTGCAGCTATTGAAAGCACAGAAATACAGATATTCATTGCACATATCTCTCATATTAGCCAATCATTCCTCTTCCCTCACTTTTTTCAAATCAAAACCCTTCCCCCCTCTGCCCTATCTGCCTTGTTTCCATAGCAACCACCTCCTGGAAGACCTCTCATGTTTGCAAATTCACACAACAATGTTTCAATTGAACTCTGAACTCTCAGTGCACCTGCGTATCCAGTGCAATCTTTCATTAAATGTTTCTTCCTTGACCATTCAAATTACATCTTTCAAGGAACACATCCATGCACCCTAACTTTCTGTTTTCAGAAATGGAAATGCACCAATCACTGCTAATGAATCATTAGCATTGGAAATCCACAGTTTTTTTTCTTTAGAAACTCCTACTGTTTCAACTGCCCTTTCATTACCACACTTCATCTGACTGCAGCCCAACCTTCACCCACCATGTTTAAGGTCTGGATTGTTGGACATAGTTACATCCACTGGGCTCAAAGGTATGCTGAGAGCAGAAATTTACCTAACCTCAATTTACAAGATGTGGAAATTAAGTGGTTGGGCCAAAGAGGATTAAAATGTCACCAATTGATACCATTGGTGAAAACCTTTATGCATTTGCCAAAACCTGACCTGTTAATAGTGCACTGTGGAGGTAATGATTTGGGCACTTTGACAGGGGTAGGTCTGGAAATGCTTTTAAAGGACACCTTTGAGCAATTAATGGCACTTTTTCCTCAAACTGCCTTGGTATATTCCAATATATGCCAAAGACAGAAATGGAGGTGGTCCAACCAATTTTGTCCACAAATTGAGAAAGCGAGGAAGCATGTAAACAAATCTGTTTCAGCTTACATGAGAGACCATGGAATGGGCTCTCTTTACAACAATAACTTGCGTTACTACATGCAAGATATCTACAGAGGAGATGGAGTTCACTTCTCAGATGAGGGCAACAGAATTTTCATTCTGAATTTAAGACTGTGCATTGGTACCTACTTATAAGTACCTAAATGTACCATAAACCCAAAAGCTCTTCTCAGAGCTACCCTACATCTGATCACTCACAATTATTATTTTTCTCTAACTTTTTTCACTAATTTTCCTCAAAATTCGCTCCCCGGAGCGCTACCCGGTTCGCTAACCGAAAGCTAACCTCGCGGAATTTTTTAAAAAAATGTTTTTTTCCGCACATATAAGCCTCCTCAGCCACCCTCAGAAAACCTAGAGGGTCAAGATAAGTCTACCATGACCCCTTCTACCCATTCTAAACATTATTTGCCCTCCATCTTGTATCTTAATGCGACCGAAACACAAAATGGTGGACTCCCGTGACGCTTAAGGTTCGCGAACCGGGCCGCTTCCCGGAAAGCGGTCCAAAAAAAAAGGTGGGAAAGTAATTTACAGAAAAACGACTAGAGACACTCTCACCAAATATAGATTAGCTCATACTACATAACAATCCCTTCCATTCTCACAAATTTCATTGAAATTTCATTTAGCCATTTAGCCTGTAGACCTCTCCAAGTACCATGAGGTAAATTACTTCACAAAACACATCTGAAGTGTTGGAATTGACAACCAATGAAAATGTTACTTACATTTTCTACTTTTATTACCTGACATTTGATTGTTATATACCTGAATATATATAAAGGAAGAGAAGGAAACACAGCCATTTTGACTACTACTTGTTGTTGTATATATCATTTAGAATACCACTAATAACATCAACTTGTTTCTAAAGGTAAGTTGTTATTTTTAAAACTGAAGTATATTGTGCACTATAAGTAAATATGGTAAACTTTTTCAGATAGTTATATACTATCCCTCTGTAAGAGTTAGACATTGAGAAAGGCTTCTTTATTATAATTATGGACTGATTTAGGTTTCTGTGGTATAATTATAAATTTACTTAGGCTTCTTCACAGGCACTTTTTAATAGTACTAATTCACGCCTGAAACCATACAGTGCCCATAGATTACTTCTCTGGTATAAACTCACAAATGCCTGTCTGAACTTAAACCCAACAGTGCCCTATCTCTACTGATATATTTATTTTTTTATGCAAATTACAGCAATAAAATGGAAGGTGAGCAGAATGTTTCCTTCGAAATTGTTCTGGAGACCAACACAGAAAAAGAAATTGAGGACAATGATGACTCTGATTTCATGGATCAATCACGGGACCATGAATTAGTTCAATGTGTGGAATCAGTGGATCATTTACTTCATTATGATGACGGTCAAATGTTTGAACTTATGTTCACTGAACAAGAACACATATCAGACAGTGAAATGCTAGACGTTCTAGTAAATTTCGAAAAACAATCCGAAAAATAAAATTATATGTAATATTAAAAAATTGTTTGAGTCTTTAATCATTTTTATATGTAATTCATAAAGTAGTTAAATGTAAGAAATGTTATTAAATTTTTAAACACAATCACAACAATAAAAAATTGCTGAAAAAATAAAAATATTAAAAAAAAATCAACAAAACCAACAAATAATTAACATACAGTATTAGAAAAGTCTTTCATTCTTTTATCCATAAAGTTCGCTGCCCAGAACGCTTTCCGGTTCGCGAACTTGGCGCTTACCACGCAAAAAAAAAATTTTTAATTTTTTTTTTTTGGACCCTCCTAGGCCCTTTTAAAACCTCCACATAAAACCTAGGGGGTCAACGAGGATCTACTATGCCCCCTTATGGCAATTTCCCCCTTTGTTTTGGCCTCCTCTTGTCTCTCGATCCTACCGAGAGACAAGATGGCGGCCGCTCCGGACTGTTTAGAATGTTGACAGACACCGGAGGGCCAATCAGCTTCGCATCGCAAAGTTCCGATACGCGAAAGGTTCGCGAACCGGATCGCTGCCCGGAGCGCTGTTACAGATATATATCTTGATTTAAACGTTAATTTCTCAAAATCCACTGAAGCACATATATTGAGACCTAGCAAAGGCACATCGGGCTAACAGTCCCTACAATTTTGCCAAGTTTCGTGAAAATCCATTCAGCCGTTCGGGCTAAAAGTGAGTCCAACCGCCCTATGGAAATTAACATGGGAAAAAGGCGTTTTGGGACCCCCCTTTTTTCTCGGCCCCCCCTCCACAAAACCCCCCCAAATTTTCAAGGGCTGCTCAGAAACAAAATGTGCCATTTTCCTGAAAATTTCAGCCAATTCCGTCCACAAACGCAAAAGTTATTAGGCATAGAATTTTCAGAAATCCCATAGGGAAAAAATCCTAACTATATATACCTACTGGCGACCGCCAGTAGGTAATATATATATATATATATATATATATATATATATATGTATATATATGTATATTCACTGAAAAAACCATAGGTTTCACACCAGTTATAGTTAGGAATTAGCATTTAAAAAACCTATTAAATTCACTGAAAAGGGCTAGGGGGTCAGGGAATCTCAACCATACCCCCTTTTCGCATTTTCCACTCTTGTTTTGTGCTCTCTTGTGCCTCACTTCTCCTGAGAAACAAGATGGCTGCTCAGGTGGTCCCAGAAGGATAATAACATATATAAACGTTATTGAAAAAATATATAGGTTTCACGCCTGATATAGTTAGGAATTAGCATTTAAAAAACCTTGCAAATTCACTGAAAAAAACCATAGGTTTCAAGCCTTATATAGTTAGGAATTAGTGTTTAAAAAACCTTGCAAATTCACTTAAAAAACCATAGGTTTCAGGACTTATATAGTTAGGAATTAGCATTTAAAAAACCATTGAAATTGCTCCTATATAGTTAGTTGTACTAACTATATTTCGCGCACCCGCAATCCACTGCTGATGATGTCACATATTACATCATTCATGACATGGTCAGTGACATCACTGATGACATCACTGATGACATCTCAAATGACATCACTGATTACATCACTGATGACATCTCATTTGACATCACTGATCACATCACTGATGATATCATTCATGTGATAATACGATGCACCTCCTCACACTCTAATATAACCTTTGATACACCCAGTGTTAAATACAGACTACCATTCTTGAAACCATTGACACACCAATACCAGTTACTACATATGCACTCACTGATTCCTAGGTCTACACACACATTCACTCATTCACCCATACAATCACTCATACATACAGTCACTCATCAATACAACACTATCATATGCACTCATACACCTATACAGACACGCACACACTGCCACTCATCCATGGAGTTATTCACACACCTAGTCAGTCATGCAAAGAATCAATCACACTTCCATTTCCTCAACAATACAGTTATACACCCAACACCTTACTTATTCAAACATATACTAACACATACTTGCTCTCTTATACAATCACTGATACAAGTACACAATGATCCATATAGCCACTCGCACATTCACTGGCTCTCATGTATAGTCATTTATATATGCTAACTCTCACATGCACTGTGTTTTACATATGTACTTACTTGCACATGTAGCACTGAGATATCCATTCACTCACCAACACACCCATGCACACAGTCAACCGCCCATATAGCTGTTTCCACATGCACTCTTGAACTCATACACCTAGTGAATCAACTGCTCACTCATCTATGCACAGAGTCACACACCTCCCAGCCACCCACACACACACTCAGTCTCCCATTCAAATACTTGGGCAACCAATCAATAACCCATATAGCCACTCATATAGCTACTGATCAACACATGCAGCAGCTTACACAACAACAGACATACTGATGCACACATTCAGACAGTTTAGTCACTAACCCATGCATTTAGTAAGACACATTTATGTCTCGCGGCAAGATGGCGGACTGCGAGTCCGAGTGAGGAGACGCTGGTGAAGGCTCTCGTGCGGCTCACTCTGATTTACTGCTGCTCCTTACCTAAGAATCTGTTGTCGAGTCAAATGGCAGCGGGAGCATAATCTTTGGCGTATCTGGCTTCAAGGCAGGCTGTGCTTTCGAGTGGCAACCGGGAAAGAGTGCTTCTTCGGAAAAGCCGCGTGTAGAGGTGACGGTGACGGCAGTAGTAAAGTGGACGCATATCGGACTTCAGGGGTATGCGCCTGGATCCGTGGAAGAGTTACACCCGAACCCTTCACTCGGCGTGGACCCGTTTGAATCCCCTTCCTTCATTACCAGCCGGTAAATATTCTACGAGAGGGAGCTGGAGCTGGAGCTGGAGCAGGAGAAGAGCTGAGATCTCTTTCAGCGCATCGGTATCGAGTATCAAGGGAGCAGCGTGGGTGGCATAGAAACATTGTATCAGCTTCCCGGCTTTCCTCGGCTACAATGGCGCCAAAGAACCCGACAGGAACCTTACGGCAGCAGAAGCCAAAAACAAGAGCTGACACGGCAGCAATCCAGGATGCAAACCAGTCAGTAGCTGGGACAGTCCGTAATGCTCAGCCTGCCACAAATGTGAGTACAAACTCAAATTCAACTGCAAATAATGAAACTTTATTACCTGCCTTAACTATGGCTGAGGGGGTGCAGCAAGTTACTCAGCAGACAAATAACGTTAATGCAATTACACCCAATGTTAATGTTGAAACTGCAATGGCTTCTGGGAGTTGTAGGACAGGAGCAATACCGAAAATTCCTGGTATGTTTAGGAGGAAATCTGCTAATCCTGACATAATTCAGAAGACATTAGATAAACAAGTAGATGCTGAAGAACCAGCTAATGGTGTGTCTAATGGTGGAAAAAAACGTGACTTAATTCAAAAGACAGTGACCTCCGGTGATGCTCGAGGTGATGATACAGAGTCCCTGGACTCAGCGGGCAATTTTTACTCTATGACTGACCTATCTCAAGCTCTGGTCGCTGATAATACAGATGAGTTGGCTCAAAACAATGGGTCATTGCAGGAGTGCATAGGGCAAGAAGACCTTAGTGTCTCTGAGGGCTCAGTTTCAGACCCAGAGGAGTCCCCGAATAGACTTGAGTGGGGGAGAGAGGAAGAAGCTGAGAACTTCGGTGGTAATTCTGATCCACAAAGACTAAATAGACCTAATTCACCTCAAAGGCATTTAATCTCTGGGTCTCATAATTCCTCTGATGATTCACCCGAAATAACGTTGGAAGTGCTTTATAGAGTAATGCTGCACCACAGAGAGGAGACTAAAACTGAAAATCTTCGAACCCAGGGAGCAGTAAAAAAGCTACAAAACAATTTGAGGAAAGTAGTGAGAATTTCGAATGATACAGTTATAAGAGTCACAGAGACGGAGAGCAGGATCTCACAAATGGAAGATTCTATGGCACAACAGAAAACACAGCTGGAGTCAATGGTGGGCTTGAAAGAGGAGATTAATTGGAAACTTGTGGATTTGGAAAATAGAGCTCGCCGTAATAATCTCCGAGTCCTGGGTATACCGGAAGGGAAAGAAAATACAAACCCACGACAATTTATGATTGATCTTTTTTCCGCTGCTTTCCCTGAGCTAAGTCAATGGAAGTGGGAGACCGAAATTCAAAGGGCGCATAGATTTCCATTTCAAGCAAAGCATGATACAGCCTCAGCCTCAGCCTCTAAACCAAGAGCTATTCTTATCTCATTGAACAATTTTCTTGCAAGAGAAGCTCTTTATGATTTAGCAAGACCAAATAAGAAGCGCAAGGTTCGGGACATTGAGTTCTTTGTTCGACCAGACTACTGTCATACTACGGTCCAAGTAAGATGGCAATTAAGACAACTGATTACACCATTCCAGGCAAAAGGAGCTCAAGCATTTCTATTAAATCCAGCCAAGTTCAAGGTGATATATAAGGAACGATCTACTTTCTTTACATCCGAGGCAGCGGCCAAAGAATTTTTGATGTCTCTTTGAGAAGCTCTCTGGAAATTCTCTTTCTGAATCCTGACTAAGACGCAAGGAAAACATGAATTATGAGCAAATTTAAAAGAAAAAGGGAAAATTTGAAGAAAAGGAAGGAAAAAAAATAAAATAATAACAATTGACATATTATATGAAGGATAAAATTTGTTTTGAAAGAATCAGATATAATTGAGCTAATTATGGCCTTAATGATTATGAATGTAGTATAATAATCATGAGTTGAGCCACACGATGAGAATCACTTAGCACTCATCACATCATCATTATAAGGGACACTATGTCCCTTTGCCCTGACAGTACTGAGGGGTGGGGGGGGTGTGGGGGGGGGCTCAGGGGGAGCCCAGAGAGGGGTGTGGGGTGGGTGAGGGAAAAAAATGAAGTTGCAAGCAAAAACAGATTCTATATTATTATTGTGGTTTTGGTAGCTTTTATAGTTACACTTTTATGTTTGGATAGATGGCCTCTCAGAGAGAAAAAACTGAAATCCTTTAAGGTCATACATCTATATTTTCTGATCAAGGTGATGTCTTATGTGTTGCCCTATGTGTTAAATTTACATTGTTATAAATATTGTTATAGATGGGAAAGTTACGAGTGTGTTCTTGGAATATATGCGGGTTAAATAATAGAAAGAAGAGGGGAATAGCGGCAGAAATTATACAATCTATGAAAATTGATTTGTTATGCATTCAGGAATCACATATAACTTGGAAGGACAGACATTTATATAAAGATTTAGGTATGCTGCTAGCGGTATGTACATCTCAAGGCTCTACAACAAAAGGTGTTGCCATTCTATTTAGAAAGGGTTTAGGTATATTAATTCGACATAAAGCAGACAAGTATGGTAGATGGGCAATAGCAGAGTTTAAAATTAATAATGTATTATGGACCATTTGTGCTGTATACGCTCCAAATGTAGATGATCCTGGTATTATAGACAGTATAAATCTTGAACTGTCTAATTGGTCTCCATTGTTGATACTTTGTGGCGACTTTAATATTCACCTAGAGTCGAATAGAGATATATCTGATATATCTTGCTATCAGGGAGTTAAAAAAAAATCATTTTTGGCATTACGATCGTTGGTATTAGATCATGGCTTAGTTGATGTAGCTTATGAAAAAAAATCTTTACCTTCTATGTATACATTCTTCTCCCATCCTCATAAAAAATTTGTACGCATAGATTATTTCTTTCTTAAAAAATCACTTATTTATGATACAAACTTTGAGTTATTTCCACGCATAATATCTGACCATAATCCAATATTGATCGAAATTAAAACTGATGAAACAATTACTCAACCGAGATCCTGGACTTTTGATCGCAAATTATTACTTGACTCTGACTATATAAATACATTGGCTTTATGGATGAAAGAATTTTTTGATATTAATAGAGGTTCAGCATCAATGCAGATTGTCTGGGACACGTTTAAATCAGGGATAAGGGGAGAGACTCTTTCATATACAATTAAAAAACAGAAAATTATGCGTGAAAAGAATGAGAAGGTGTTTCAGAAAATATTATTTTGGGAGAAAGAATTAATTACAGCAATAATACATCAACGACCAACTGGGGATATAGAATCAAGGCTGGCAATTAGTAAATCTATCTGTTATGAATTTTTTGCAGAAAAATCAGCAAAACTGATGGCAAGTTATAGAACCCAGATATATGAGATAGGGGAAAATACAGGGAAAATCTTGGCAAATAGAATCAGACAAAAAGAAGCATATAATACCATTAATATAATTCAGGATGAAACAGGGCAAGTGTATAACAAACAAGAGGAAATTTTGGAAGTTTTTCGTAAGTTTTAATGTAAACTATATACACAAGAGGACGATAATTACTCATCTGATATGTGTCTGAATTTTGCCATGGGAAATCTTCTGCCATCCCTCTCTCATGACCAAAAATCAGTGTTAGATGCCGCGATCACATGGGAAGAAATTGAACTCGCCTTAAAGTCATTAGCAATGGGCAAAGCAACCGGCCCGGATCGTATTCCGCTAGAGTTTTATAGGTCCTTTAGCAAACATATAAAGAATGATATGCTGCTTGTATTCTTGGAGGCACAGAAAGGTTTACCTCCAGACTCTTGGGCTGAATCAATAATTATGACGTTTTTAAAAAAGGACAAGGATCCACTTAACCCAGCCTCCTACAGGCCAATATCTTTGATTAATACTGACAGTAAAGTTTATTCAAAAATACTTGCCACAAGACTGTCAAGAATTATACCAACAATTGTTTCTCGTTGGCAACACGGTTTTATTCCCAATAGAGATACGGCGGACCATATACGCAGAATTATAGCAATGATGGACTGGTCAGAAGCCTCTAATATACCAATAGGAATCACTCTGCTAGATGCTGAAAAAGCATTTGATAGAGTAGCATGGCCCTATCTATGGGACGTGTTATCTATGAAAGGCTTTGGGCCAGGAACAATAAATGCATTTAAGACATTATATAAAAATCCAGTTTCAGTAATAAAAATAGGTCATAATAAATCTGCATTATTCCCCATCCAAAGAGGAACACGCCAAGGATGCCCGTCTTCTCCTCTTCTTTTTGCTATATATATAGATATCTTTCTTAACCAGTTAAATAGGGAGGAAAGTATAGTTCCATTACAGCTAGGAGGTACGGTATACAGAGCCCTTGCATATGCTGATGATTTAGTAGTGGTCACTAAAGATATTGAAAGAACGTTTTTGAGGATTGAAGAACTAGCGGGCATATTCGGATCTTTTTCTGGGTATAAATTAAATTTATCTAAAACACAAATTTTGTTTACAGGATCAAACCCACCTCCTATTACAAATATAGTTACTGAAGCAGTTTACCTAGGTATCAGACTAACTATACCTACTTCTAAGATACCTAGTATTAATTACATTCCGATTCTTAAAAAGGCTAAATCAACTTTGGAAAGAATAAACCATTTACATTTATCTCTTCATGGTAGAAACAATGTTTTAAAGATGCTTATATTGCCGAAATTTCTTTACTTATTTAGAACAATCCCCTTGGAATTTCCTCTAAGTTTTTTTCAAGAAATTGAAAGAACCGCAATAAGATTCTTGTGGGGCTATAAAGGCATTAGAAGAGCATATAAGAAGCTGATTATACCGAAAGATAGGGGGGGATGGGCCGCACCACATTTTCTATTTTATTATTTAGCTGCCGCACTTCAATATATGTTTCCCTTAATTGTGGGCAATAAAATACCTATTATCTGGGCACAATATCCAAATATCTATGAAATGGTAGTAGGTACTGATGCGAACTATCATCTGTTAAAATTCATTGAGCCAAGCTATTATAAAAGAACAAAATTTAAGATATTGCTTGCAGCATATAAAGCTTGGCGAATTATTAAAAAAGTGGTGGGAATTAGAAAAATCTCTAGATATACGCCACTAAACTCAAGTCACTGTTTTCCCACTATATTTAGAGACCAGGTGATGAAAAAATGGAACGATAAGGGGATTACCGCTCTTTCTGATTTATATAATAAATCTGAAACTTTACTTTCTTTCAGTGAACTACAAAGTAACTTTAAAATTCCTTCTCATGATTATTTCAAATTCTTACAGATTCATAGTTTTTTAAATTCACCCTCCAATATAGAAAGACAAGATTTAACCCCAATCTTACTTATATTTAGTCTAAATAATAAAAGAAGAATTGGGTTTTACTATAATACTTTAATGACTTACCTTGTGGATGACTTTAATAAGTTGAGGGATAAATGGGAAGAGAAATTAGGTACAAAGGATGTACTCTTGGATGAATCAATCAAAATGGCCACCTCTATTTTATTTTCTGGGCGTAATCGCACTCAACATTACATGATCTTGTGTGATCTATATTATACGCCGGGAAAAGTTCTGAAATGTGGGAGTATTACTGGAATCAAATGCAATCGGTGTAATTTAAGAGGGGCCGACACTCTACATATGTTTTGCTCGTGTGTAAAACTTAATGGATTAATTTGTGATGTTCAGAAATTTATTGAACACATTCTTTGTAAAAATATTGTTTTGTCACCTGAACTTATATTATTCGGTGTTTCTAAAGATTCAAAAGACATGGAACAAACCAACTTATTATTCATTATGATGGCTGAATTTCGTGCATGCATATCTCAGGACTGGATTAGTACAGATTCACCATCTTTCTATACATGGAGGGGACGTCTCCTTGCTAGATATAAACTTGAATCAGCAATATATGCTACCAAGGGGAAAAAAAAGAAACAACTTGGGTTAAAAACTTGGTCACCAATTCAGAAATGGACTGATGAAGTAATGATATAATGAATTTTCTATATTGGTTATTCATGTATTATCCGTTTTTTGATATTCTGAATTGTTTTGCTTTATCTTCTTTTGAATTAGTTGTATAACATGTATCTTAATATCATTTCAAGAAGGAATGATGTTATAATCTGTTTAAACTTGCAACTCAAATATCAATAAAAATATATAAAAAAAAGACACATTTAATCACTCACTCATACAGTCAGTCACGCACCTACTAAATCCTTCATCCAGACACTTATACATCCACTCATTCTTCAATATGTAAAACATATTTAAACTTTACAGAAACACACAGTCACTGGATGATGTCATCAGTGATGTCATCAGTGATGTCAAATGAGATGTCATCAGTGATGTCATCAGTGATGTCATTAGAGATGTCATCAGTGATGTCATCAGTGACGTCACATTAAATCAAAATTAAGCACACTTTTCTATTGCATGAACTTTTGAACCCTTTCCAACTGTCAAAACTGTCAACCCATCCCCCAACCACATTCTGCCAGTTACCATAGAAACACTTCAGGGAACACCTAACTGAGCACACCGGTGAAAAGTTCATCATACATTGTTGCAAATCAAAACAGCAAGTGTGCTTGCCTTTTCAATATACCAGCTTATAATAAGTAATGTTCTTTTCTATCACTTTTTCTTAACCAATAAATGACAGGCTTTTAAAAAACAGAAAATTGCACCCTACTTTTCAGCCTAGTAACATTTAAAACAACCAATCACTTGTTTGCTTTATAAAAAAACTCCACTTATCCACCATTTTAGAAAAAAAAAGTCTTCAAACTACCCTTTCATTTACAGAGACCATCTGAGTGCATCAAGACCTCTCTTCAACATGCTTACAGTGTGGATTGTGGGACACAGCTATATTTTCTGGAGTGAAAGGTACGCACAACAGAAAGACATTCACAAAGACCTAGGTTTAAAAAATTTAGACATTAAATGGATTGGACAGAGAGGGTTAAAGTGGCAACAATTGACACCATTGGTGAAATCCTTTATGCATCTCCAACAACCTCACCTCATAATTGTGCACTGTGGTGGCAATGACCTAGGCACTTTGACTGGGGTAGGTCTGGAAATGTTTATGAAGTACACCTTTACAGAACTGATGTCACTTTTCCGCAAAACTACATTTGTCTATTCTAATATATGTCAAAGGCAAAAATGGAACTGGTCCAGTCAATTTTGTCCACAGATTGAGAAAGCTAGAAAACATGTGAATAAATCTGTTTCTGCGTTTCTGCGAGACTATAGAATGGGGACCATTTACCATAACAATCTGTGCTTCAATATGCATGACATCTGTAGGAGAGATGGTGTACATCAAATGAGGGGAACAGAGTCTTCCTCTTGAACTTTAGACTCTGCATCGGTACTTACCTGTAGGTACTAAAATCTCCCACTAAACACAAAGGCTCTTTTTAGAGCCACCCAACATATAAACACGTACACTTCATAAATATCTAAAAATATTGTACTTTTTATACCTTAGGTACGCTTATGTTACGTCTTCAGACTTTGCAACGTACGTCGTACGTGCGAGCATGATACGCGTACCGTAAATCTATTCTAAAAAACAAGCATTGGAAATGCGATAGGGCTCGCATTAGGAAAGTTTGAGCTATTGGTCTTATAAATGATTTTTTTTTATTTATGTGATATTTTTTAAAATAGCTAAATTAATAGCTTTGTCATTTACAATGCAAATAGTTATAACTTTCGCAACTGTGACACCTATAGCATTTGTAATGCAACATGTTTTGTATTCACGTGACTTAGATGTATTGATATTACAAATAACAATGGCTTTTAATTTTTTTAAATAATTAATACTTAAATAAATTATTTAATTTGTAATGGCAATAGTTAAACTTTTGTAAATAACTTTTGTGAAGATTATGTTCAGTGTTTTTTATTGTGACGAAAATCCAAGAACAGAAGTGAAATATTAACATATTTTTGTGATTTGTAATAAAGCATGAAAGCTTGAAAAAAGCTTGAAACATTGAAAGAACACATTTGAGCCAGTGATGCTGTGGTTGCGCTGAGTGATGCTGTGGTTGCGCTGAGTGATGCTGTGGTTGCGCTTAGTGATGTTGTGGTTGCGCTGAGTGATGCTGTGGTTGCGCTGAGTGATGATGTGGTTGCGCTGAGTGATGCTGTGGTTGCGCTGTGTGATGCTGTGGTTGCGCTGAATTGCAAAAACAACAGGTGATGGACCGAATGAGGAACAATGTCACACATTCAACCCAGTCAAAAGATCTGGGTCCTAATCCATCGTTTTTTTGCACTCCACACCACCCTGGGTTAGACAATGGCGATATGCAAATCAGCTCTGACCCTGTGCCCCATGGGAACAGTCCAGTCCGAACTACAAAAGCCATGTCCTTGCCAGAACGGAATCAAGCATCCGAGGACCGGACCGGTTTCGAGGTAACACCTCTCATCAGCCCGGCTAGCTTGACTCCAGTGGTGTGGAGTGCCTGGGACCCACGTCTGGGCATCCCCAGTACACTTATAGCGGAATTGCAAAAACAACAGGTGATGGACCGAATGAGGAACAATGTCACACATTCAACCCAGTCAAAAGATCTGGGTCCTAATCCATCGTTTTTTTGCACTCCACACCACCCTGGGTTAGACAATGCCGATATGCAAATCAGCTCTGACCCTGTGCCCCATGGGAATAGTCCAGTCCGAACTACAAAAGCCATGTCCTTCCCAGAACGGAATCAAGCATCCGAGGACCGGACCGGTTTCGAGGTAACACCTCTCATCAGCCCGGCTAGCTTGACTCCAGTGGTGTGGAGTGCCTGGGACCCACGTCTGGGCATCCCCAGTACACTTATAGCGGAATTGCAAAAACAACAGGTGATGGACCGAATGAGGAACAATGTCACACATTCAACCCAGTCAAAAGATCTGGGTCCTAATCCATCGTTTTTTTGCACTCCACACCACCCTGGGTTAGACAATGGCGATATGCAAATCAGCTCTGACCCTGTGCCCCATGGGAACAGTCCAGTCCGAACTACAAAAGCCATGTCCTTCCCAGAACGGAATCAAGCATCCGAGGACCGGACCGGTTTCGAGGTAACACCTCTCATCAGCCCGGCTAGCTTGACTCCAGTGGTGTGGAGTGCCTGGGACCCACGTCTGGGCATCCCCAGTACACTTATAGCGGAATTGCAAAAACAACAGGTGATGGACCGAATGAGGAACAATGTCACACATTCAACCCAGTCAAAAGATCTGGGTCCTAATCCATCGTTTTTTTGCACTCCTCACCACCCTGGGTTAGACAATGGCGATATGCAAATCAGCTCTGACCCTGTGCCCCATGGGAACAGTCCAGTCCGAACTACAAAAGCCATGTCCTTCCCAGAACGGAATCAAGCATCCGAGGACCGGACCGGTTTCGAGGTAACACCTCTCATCAGCCCGGCTAGCTTGACTCCAGTGGTGTGGAGTGCCTGGGACCCACGTCTGGGCATCCCCAGTACACTTATAGCGGAATTGCAAAAACAACAGGTGATGGACCGAATGAGGAACAATGTCACACATTCAACCCAGTCAAAAGATCTGGGTCCTAATCCATCGTTTTTTTGCACTCCACACCACCCTGGGTTAGACAATGGCGATATGCAAATCAGCTCTGACCCTGTGCCCCATGGGAACAGTCCAGTCCGAACTACAAAAGCCATGTCCTTCCCAGAACGGAATCAAGCATCCGAGGACCGGACCGGTTTCGAGGTAACACCTCTCATCAGCCCGGCTAGCTTGACTCCAGTGGTGTGGAGTGCCTGGGACCCACGTCTGGGCATCCCCAGTACACTTATAGCGGAATTTCAAAAACAACAGGTGATGGACCGAATGAGGAACAATGTCACACATTCAACCCAGTCAAAAGATCTGGGTCCTAATCCATCGTTTTTTTGCACTCCACACCACCCTGGGTTAGACAATGGCGATATGCAAATCAGCTCTGACCCTGTGCCCCATGGGAACAGTCCAGTCCGAACTACAAAAGCCATGTCCTTCCCAGAACGGAATCAAGCATCCGAGGACCGGACCGGTTTCGAGGTAACACCTCTCATCAGCCCGGCTAGCTTGACCCCAGTGGTGTGGAGTGCCTGGGACCCACGTCTGGGCATCCCCAGTACACTTATAGCGGAATTGCAAAAACAACAGGTGATGGACCGAATGAGGAACAATGTCACACATTCAACCCAGTCAAAAGATCTGGGTCCTAATCCATCGTTTTTTTGCACTCCACACCACCCTGGGTTAGACAATGGCGATATGCAAATCAGCTCTGACCCTGTGCCCCATGGGAACAGTCCAGTCCGAACTACAAAAGCCATGTCCTTCCCAGAACGGAATCAAGCATCCGAGGACCGGACCGGTTTCGAGGTAACACCTCTCATCAGCCCGGCTAGCTTGACTCCAGTGGTGTGGAGTGCCTGGGACCCACGTCTGGGCATCCCCAGTACACTTATAGCGGAATTGCAAAAACAACAGGTGATGCTGTGGTGGTGCTGAGTGATAATGTGGTGTTGCTGAGTGATGCTGGGGTAGCGCTGAGTGATGATGTGGTGATGATGAGTGGTGCTGTGGTGGTGCTGCGTGATGCTGGGGTGATGCTGAGTGATGATGTGGTGATGGTGAGTGGTGCTCAGTGATGCTGGGGTGGTGCTGAGTGATGCTCTGGTGGTGCTGAGTGATGCTATGGTTGCGCTGTGTGATGCTGTGGTTGCGCTGAGTGATGCTGTGGTGGTGCTGAGTGATAATGTGGTGTTGCTGAGTGATGCTGGGGTAGCGCTGAGTGATGATGTGGTGATGATGAGTGGTGCTGTGGTGGTGCTGCGTGATGCTGGGGTGATGCTGAGTGATGATATGGTGATGGTGAGTGGTGCTGAGTGATGCTGGGGTGGTGCTGAGTGATGCTGTGGTGGTGCTGAGTGATAATGTGGTGTTGCTGTGTGATGCTGTGGTTGCGCTGAGTGATAATGTGGTGGTGCTGAGTGATAATGTGGTGTTGCTGAGTGATGCTGGGGTAGCGCTGAGTGATGATGATGAGTGGTGCTGTGGTGGTGCTGAGTGATGCTGGGGTGATAATGAGTGATGATGTGGTGATGGTGAGTGGTGCTGAGTGATGCTGGGGTGGTGCTGAGGGATGCTGTGGTGGCGATGAGTAATGTTGTGGCGTTCAGTGATGCTGTAGTGGTGCATAGTGATGTTGTGGTGCCCCTGAGTGATGCTGTGGTGGTGCTGAGGGGAGCGGGACGAGAGGAGAGAGGTAAGAGAGTAAAGAGTAGATAGGAGAAGAGAGGTGAGAGAGAATAAGAGAGGGGAGAGAGGAGAGTAAGGAGAGGGGAGAGTGAGGAGAGAGTTGAGTGAGGAGAGGGTTGAGTGAGGAGAGGGTTGAGTGAGGAGAGGGGAGAGTGAGGAGAGGGGAGATAGAGAGGAGAGAGGGGAGTGATGAGAGAGGGGAGTGAAGAGACAGGGTAGTGAGGAGAGAGGGGAGTGGGGAGAGAGGGGAAAGAGAGGGAGGGCAGAGAGGGATTGGAGAGTGAGGAGAGGGGAGAGTGAGGAGAGGGGAGAGGGAGGGAAGAGGGGAGTGAGGGGGAGAGAGGGGAGAGTGGTGAGAGGGAATAGTGGTGAGAGGAGAGTGGTGAGAGTGGGGATAGTGAGGATAGTGAGGAGAGGGGAGATTGAGGTGAGAGGGAGGTGAGAGAGGGAGGGGAGAGTGGTGAGAGTAAGGAGAGCAGAGAGATAAGAGGGGCCGCGCATCCCTCATTTCAGTTCTTCTGTTGTGGGCAGTGGAGTATCTTTACTCACTATTGTTTGGTGAGAATATTAGAAGCGTTTCTGCGCAGAAGATTTTACGCCTCAGGAAGTAAAATATCGAATAAACACGTCCTGTTTGTTTGCAGCGTTTCTAAAAAGTGAGCGGCAGCTACAGTAAACAGCGCAGTCTGGCGAGGAGGCGGCCTGCTGGGGACAGGGTGTCAGCCTCCTCCCCTCGAATTAGAGGCACAGCGTGCTCATGAGTCATGGCGAGTGTAAAGAGCAGGCGATGGCGGAGGGTTGTCAGCACCTCTGGGCAATGGAGGAGGGAGTCTAGAATTCAGCAAATGGAGCCTGATTTAACTGGTGCTCATCTAAATCACTCCAAATCCTTCCAGTGGACTCTGCACTATATAAAACAAGCTATGATTGAGGGAGGCAATTAGCAATGGGGTGGGGAAGGGGCATGCAGTGACAGGATCTAGGTAGTGAGAGACAGGCCAGCAACGAAGGGGAAGAAGCATGCAGCGACAGACGTGAGGTTGTGGTAGGGACAGGCAAGCAACAAAATAGAATGTGGACGCTGGACAGTAAAAAAAAAACATGGATATTACAAGTGCAAGGCCAGTGGAAGGACACTGGATGCCGAAAACATTACTTGAGCCAGGCGCCACAGCAAGAACAAAGACGTGAAGCCAATCAGGAAGCTGGAGGGAGGAGGCACTGACCAACAGGAAGAAAGGAAACACGAGTAACGTGGGAAACAACTAGTAATAAGTAAAGGTAAGTAATGCCAGGGCCCTAACCCCTTTAAGATTTTTTTTCTCATAACAAGAGATTTTGCAATCGCCGTCTAGGCTTAACTCACACTTTTAATGCACAAAGTCGAATCACACATTAAAGTTATACTATTTGTGCAGCCATTGTGAAAAGGTCAAAATCCACTTAGGACAAGGAGAAATACGTAAAACTTGTACAGTCAGAAGGAACTACACATGCATATTAAGCCAAACAAAATCTATAAACACAGCCCGATAACAAGACTGAGCTATACAAGACTTATGTAAGCACATCCGTAGGCCAAGCAAAATCAACGACAACGGAGAATCTCCATGTGTATGGAGCCAAACAACTACACAAAGCAATGCTAAATCTATAGACAGTGAAGTCAACACTGTACAAATGTAAAATAGGATGTGCAACCAAAGCCAACACGTGAAACAAGCCCTCAGCATTGCTGTGGTGGGGAGGGGGGGGGCGGGAGAGGCAAGAAGGGAAGAATAGAGGAGAGTAAGGATGACGAGACGCATGGGGAGCAGCAGCCTTTGATGTGCCGGCCGGCCGTGGGCAGTGAAAAATTAGGGGAGGAGAAATGGCAGAGCGCACGCTGGGGGAAGCTTGTGGGAGGGAGGCTGGTGGATTTGATGCATGCACACGCTTTTTTCACGGGCACAGCATCAAATCGCCCGTTTAGTTAAGCTCTCGTTAAGCCCCAATATGTCTCGACATCTGCAATGCGCAAGCGCATTGGCAGAGGTCGAGCCCTAAAACGTGTCTATTACTAATTTTTTATAATCCCCGGGGACCCCATCCCCCGGGGCTAAAATATAACGTTGGGGACCATGGGGGGAGCCCCAAAGCTCCCACGGTCCCAGCCGGCTCCCCGTGTCCTTCGGGAGCCGGCATTGCTTTTCGTCAGAGAGAGCAGCTAACATGCTGCTCCCTCTGACGAAAAGCAGTTTGTTATGGTAGGGTGGGAGCCGCAAGACTCTCGACCTACCATAACAAACAGCAGTGTCCTGGGGGTAGGCACCCCGGGACACTGCAGGAGCCGGCCCTGGGGAGGTGGCGATCCCCAGGGCCACACAAGGCTCCAGGCCCCCCTCCCAACATAGACAAGCCCGGGGGGTGGTGGTCCCCGGGGCTAGGGGGTCTGTAACAGACCCCCCAATATTCAATATTAAAGCCCCGGGGAGGTGGCGGTCCCCGGGGCTGCGGGGGTGCTCTATGCCCTCCAGCTAGCATAATAACTTTGCCCCGGGTGATGGCGGTCCCCGGGGCATTGTGGGGGGGATTGGGGGCCCCCCCACACCTTTCATAAAATATGCCCCTGGGATTTGGTCCCCCCGGGGGCTAATATTAAAAAAAGCACACCGGGTTTTTTTTTTTCCTTTTTTTTGCGGGGTACCTTGTGGGACCCCCTGAGCAGGCCTAGGGGGTCAGGGTGTGTCTACCCTGCCCCCTTTGCGTGTTTTGCACATTTGTTTTCAGCTTTCTTGTGCCTCGGTTCTACCGAGGTACAAGATGGCTGCCAACACTTACTGGTTTGGAGTGTTGACAGACAGTTGACAGCGAATTAGCATGCAGCTCGTGCTTGGGAAGGTATGCGTACTGTAAGCTTACTGCACAGAGTACAGTACAGAGTACGGTAAGCTCCTCTAGATATGAAACAGGGAGGGAGCACACTCCTGACCTCTCAGCCGGGTCGCCCCTTCGCATTCTGGTACAATTGCGATTGTTTATACCTCCTCTAGATATACTTATGATTTTACTTATGATTTTTACAGGAACTACTGAACGGATTTACACCATTCAACGAAAAGGGTAATCTGCGAACCAAACTCTACCTTTTTGCCAAGTTTAATGTAATTCCGTTCAGCCGTTCGGGCTGTAGCCCTTCCCAAAGGTCCTATGGAAAATTGCATGGGAAAAACACGTTTTGGGACCCCCCTTTTTTCTCAGCACCCACTTGACAAATCACCCCCAAACTTTCAGGGAAGGAGCGGAGCGGAGCAGGCCATTTTCTCCTAGAAATTCGCGAAGATTCGTCACCGACGCCAAAGTTATTCCAAATAAAATGTTGCGGATTTCCTATGGAAACTAGGTTTTAACTATAACTACCTACTGGCGAATATATTTGTATTTGTTTTTTCCACTGAAAAAAACAAAGGTTAAAGTAACATTATAGATAGGTGGAAATTTCAGAGACAGCGTAAAGTTTTGAACTAAAAAAACACTGACATTCACCAATTATATTATCTATAGTAACTATAACTTGTACTTTAAAGTAACTATATTTCGAATCCACATTCATGCAGTGCTAATTACTCCTCATTTTATATCACTCATGACATGTTCTATGACATCATTGAAACCATGACTGCAATATTGGAAATTACATAATTGAGGCATGGTGAGGTCGCAAGGTATAGTTACTTTAGGGCATGAGGTACAGTTACTAGAGATAATTATAACTGGGGAATTTCAGTAGTTTTTTTAGTTTAAAAATTATGTTGTCTAAGGTTTTTTTAAATGTAAGTTATGATATAATTACGTTTTCTAACTATTACTCCACTTTAACCTTTGTTTTTTTCATTGAGGGTTTTTTAATGTAAGGTAATATTTATCACTTCACATAAAGCCAGCCCCACGCTGAGCCTGGCCTTCACCCGTGCGAGTTTTGGGGTTGGCCGGAGGGCATGACCTGTGGCGAGGCCCTACGGTGAATCCCCACATGGGTATCCAACCCCATGCTGCTCACTGTCTTTGGTGACTTGGGTTTGGCTATAGGGCATTGATGCGGGCAGGCTTAGCAATTTAATACTCGCACTTAGACAGACTTACTGACTTTGTCGAACAGTCCCAACACCAAAATGAAAAAGTAGGGCAAAATTGCTTTCTCAAGGTGGGCATACCAATATATATATATAGCAGTTCTTTCATCTTGCCCCAAAACTCCCCAATTTTTGTAATCTTTTGTATATTATGTATTTTCAGTAATTCACACAAAGCAGTGCTTATTAGTAGGGATTATTATAAGAATGTTCAATAGAAAAATAAAAAATCTGTGAATTTTTTTTACCACCATTTTTATGATTGCAAATTGTATTCTGAAAAACGTTAAAAGAAAGATGTGCCTACATGTTTTAAAACAAAAATGTTTCTGAGTTTTGCTTTTAACATTTCTCAGCCGACAAAATACAATGAACAAAACAACCACAAGAGGGCCTTACACTACAGCGCAAGAGCATAGAGCTCCAGCGAGGACTGCCTTTAAAAAATATTGTAGTCTCTCCTGGGGTCATAGATTTACTTCTTTTTTTTCCATTTATTTTGGGTAGTCTGTTGCCCACATGGGACATCAATATGTTTTTTTTTATAGGGGGGGTGGCGTTCTGACTTCATTCCAGAACCTTTGCAGGACCCAGGGGCCCACCCCCGGGCTGTATTGTATCATTACAGGGAGGGCGTTGCGTGGCTCTCCTTCCCATGCCTTTTCAGGCTATGGGGTCTCCATCCCCCTGGGCTGTAGTTTTTTATTTAGGGAGGGGTGCACGGCCCCCTCACCAAGCCACTACATGGCCTATGGAACCCCTAAGCCACATTTCTTTTATTTAGCAGAGGGGGTGTGTGACCACCATGCCCAAGCCTCTATGGGCCCTGGGGACCACATACCCTGGGGAACTTTTTTAATTAAGAAATAAAGGGTTTGGCTGCATGCGTCAGCCCCTCACCTAGCCACTACCGCCCAGGGGATTCCATTCCCTGGGGCCCCAGTGTCCACC